>NC_092816.1:107475699-107708199 GCF_023375885.2 Dermacentor andersoni | reverse complement strand
GGGCGACGCTCTTGTGCTCGCGGACATTCTAACGGAAACACAATTTCTAACGTTCTGGCGTTCCACGAATGGTGAACCTGACGTTCTTGCCCCCCTTGACAGCGTGAAAGACTTTACACTTGTTCACATTACTGCGAATGCTGTAGCACCATGTTGATCATTTTCTGTTCTGTACCATGCCGCTGTTAGCTTGTTTCTCGGATTTCTATTGATGAAAGTGTCATTAAGATTTGCATTGCTAGCGTACCGCTACATGGCGGCATAGCATTTCTGGAATTCATAAATCCATCGACACAAGACTCGACGATAACAGCGAAGGCTCTAAAGATGGTCATACAGACGACAACGAAGATGTGACTTGGCGGACCAGGCATCAATTTGTGGATTCCTATTATATAATTGCGTTGCTGTCACGTGTTGATAAGAAGCCTTAGTGCTTTAGTAAAGGTCCGTTTGAAAGTACCATATAGCGCACTTCGGACAGGAAATCGACAACTAGCATGGAGTGCCTTAATGAGAATTTGGTGCAGCCGCAGCTGCTTGGTACATTTAACATATTTTGTCAGTTTTTTTGTATTGCTCGTCGTTGTGCGCAGAGGTTCACGCACTAAGGTTCGTAAGCTGCGAAATCACCTTGGCATCAAGTTGCCGTATTTGTGAAGCCAATAAATGGTTATGCTCATCGTACGCTCATACTCTATTGAAAATCACGGTGAACGCATGGCAATAGTTCATCATACATCAAAGGGGGGCCGCCACAGAGACCACAGCGCCATGACTCGAAGCGTGACCGTGACCTCACAGGAGAAAGTTTCAACTTTTGATATATGGTGGTGAAGGGTAGGAGGAAAGTGCCACGTGTTACGTTCAGAGGAAAGAAGTTGCCCTTCATGGTGTTTAATGATGCCACTGATTACGTGGTCACAATAGATGTGCACGAAATGTCGAGGATAGAAGAATCAGAAGTATCATTTGAAGAGCAGGAGAAGTATATGGAAAATACACAAGTCTTCGGAGCAAAAGAAAGAGGAACGGAGACGTAATGAAGTGTGGACCGACCGCTATGTGCCCCCCAAAAAGGCTGTGCAAGGTGTGGGGAAAGAAGTCATGGCTCCTGGGTGTACATTTCTGGAAACTTGGTCATTTGTAAAAATAAGAAGTACGATTGGGACTAGAATTGGGACGGTTGGGCAGCTATGGTATATGTGCCGGTGTATAAACCAAGGAACCTTGACACACAGTGGGGAAAAAGAGCAATAAAACTAACCAGTAAGCATTACGCCAAAGGTATAGACGATGACAGAGAAAACAGAGTGAAATGTAAGATCAAAGATGTAGGTACAGCAAGGAAAACGAGATATGAAGGTCGACTTATGTAACTATATCGCAACTCAGAGTGAAAATATTAGGTAACAGCTTCAAAATTCAAAAGGTCATGCACTAGTGTTCACAGCCAGATGAGCGTTTCTGAGGACTAAGGGTGATAGAAAATGCGCTCTTGACAACTACTCATTCGCAACGTTCGGCAATAGCGCAGAAACCAGTTAGCATTTTGTGTTAGCATGTCAAAGAATCAACCCAGAGGTAAAATAGAATGTAGTTACTTCTCAGGTGAATTTATGCTCAAACATAGCAACGAAAAGAGACATAAATGACAGATGAAGTATAGAATTTGTTACGTGTGTGCGCGCAGAAACCCACCCGGTCGACGACTGTCTTTGAAGGAAATCGATAAGAAGCATAGCCGCATGATTTTCCGACACATCTGCACAGAGTGGGAGGAATGGTCTAGTGGATATGATTATGCGATTCCTTCAGTGCCGAATGAATTGCCGAGGGGCATGCAGACACCAATGAGTTACCGGTGTACCGACACTGGCTGTCCCCAGCCTTGCAACACAACCTAGACAGTGACATTCCTGACGGACGCATATGTTTGGCAATGCCGCACACGTACTTCTATACAACTGATACAACTGACATATTTGAACCAGCGAAGCAGAAATCAGAGGTATACATAATGACATCTACTGGGGCACAAATGATTAGGTACTTCCCCATGCTCATGCTCCTGAGCACGGGGGCGCCGTGTTCGTCCACTGGATTAGCCTGCGACTCAGCATTGAAGAAGGGGAAAAGGAAAAGGAAAGGAAAAGGATAACGTGAAGACAGTGATGATATAAAAAACACCATGAATAAAGTAACGACTAACTGGAAATAAACGTATCAAAATCGTATATCCAGTTTGGGGTCTTAAAAGTACCACAATGGCCTTCATGGCCTTACACGAGGAATAATTTAGCCATGGGCCTGAAAGCAGGTCTTCAGAAAGGGACCAGTTATCCGTACATTATCTTTCTTGTAAGCACTGCGGCCACACAAAAAACACATGGTCTATGGTCTCCGGCACGGCGCAGTTTTCAGACTCCGGGTTGACCGCACAGCCAATATTACGACGATAGTGTTGTGTAAAGGCCAATCCAGTCAGTCTGCGCTTGCCTGGCTTCTTTGTATGTTACAATGAAATCTTGACTCGCAGCTCGGGATCAAATCAACGAAGTTGGCGATGAGGATGCTCTGGCTGAGACCAGGGGTACTATGCAGGATGCGCAGAGTTTGGTGAAACTCTGGATCTTCACAAGCTCTGGCGACACCCCAAGATGAAAGAACAAATGGTGTCGAGACACAGTTTACCTTTCGAGAAGCCTCCAGTTTCATTGGTTTGTCTAGATTTACTCTGGGTGGCTATCATTCCTTGGGCGTTGCCTTCCGGGCGATCGACAAACTGGGGCTGACGTGATCATACCGTCGGTGCATGGTCGTGCCTTCTTTCACTTGTTTGTCGTTCCACCGAGTGCATTACATGCTAAAGCAAGTTATAAAACAAACGCATTTAGTACAATATTATTAGTTACTTTAACGTGGTTTAGAAGCATTTTAAAGCTTAGAAGATGTGCACTGAATGTGTATTAGACTAATTTGTACGTTTCGCATTATACCACGAGGGAACGCTGTGGTGGCGTCATCACATCCATCCACCGGGCGAGCATTGCGGCTAAACATCGAAGAGGGCCAGTGTAAACAAACTCGTACGACGAGCTTGCAGCGCGCGACGTAATGATCAGGCTCGACAACGACTACTATTTCTTGGATAGTTCTGTTCCTCCGTGAGCAATCTTTCCGTGGCCCCCGTAAGACTGCCAATAGCTTCGGTGATTTTAGAGGTCGCAACGCGCACCTACTATTCACGTCGTAATGCTGAAGAAACAACTTGTCCGGTGCTGCTTCTGTGAGTGCGCCGAGTGCCTCCACTGTGCTTGATTGCGAGCGCCACGAATATTACATAGTGTGTGCAAAAGGAAGACAGCCTATACAGCTACGACGCGACAAGGAGGTGGTGCCGACGATGGATCTTGCAACCAACACAGTGAAGGAGACATCGATAAACTGCACATAAGTATGTGTACTGTTTCATATTTAGCATAATAATAGCGCACGGATTACGTCACTTTCGTAGTAACGAACTGAATGTCCAGCAGTTTAAAAAAGGCATTGAGAACGAATGAGTGTTCGTACTTTTACATGCACGTGGGCCCGGGAAAATATGGAACGATAAAGGTAACCTTCACTAACTCGAGAAGAAAGGGGGTTAACCGCGAAATGCGAAGGTTGTGGGTTCGGTGCCCACCTGCGGCAAGCTGTTTTTTCATCCACTTTAATTTCCATTAATTTATCATTTCATTTATTAAGCACAAGTAATTTCCCCTATGTTGTCCTTGGCGTCAATGTTTGTTGGCTTCTTATGATATGACTAATAAAAATCGGGCCCCTCGGTTAACCCCCTTTCTTCTCGTTAATTACATAACGAGGGTCTCGAATCCGGCAACATTGATGCCTTCAGGTAGCATATGTGGGTCTATTGACCAGTTGCCTTCACCCAAAAAGATCACGGTCTCGTGACGCCTGCGGCAAAAAAGACGTTCCACGTCTGCCGCCAAGGTCAGTGAGTGGTGGCGCTGGCTAACACTCCCAGGGTTCTGCTAGGACACATAAATACCCAAGAAAGTGGATGGGGAAACAGCGCCGCGGTAGCTCAATTGGTAGAGCATCGCACGCGAAATGCGAAGGTTGTGGGTTCGGTGCCCACCTGCGGCAAGCTGTTTTTTCATCCACTTTAATTTCCATTAATTTATCATTTCATCATTTCATTTATTAAGCACAAGTAATTTCCCCTATGTTGTCCTTGGTGTCAATGTTTGTTGGCTTCTTATGATATGACTAATAAAAATCGGGCCCCTCGGTTAACCCCCTTTCTTCTCGTTAATTACACAACGAAGGTCTCGAATCCGGCAACATTGATGCTTTCAGGTAGCATATGTGGGTCTATTGACCAGTTGCCTTCACCCAAAAAGATCACGGTCTCGTGACGCCTGCGGCAAAAAAGACGTTCCACGTCTGCCGCCAAGGTCAGTGAGTGGTGGCGCTGGCTAACACTCCCAGGGTTCTGCTAGGACACATAAATACCCAAGAAAGTGGATGGGGAAACAGCGCCGCGGTAGCTCAATTGGTAGAGCATCGCACGCGAAATGCGAAGGTTGTGGGTTCGGTGCCCACCTGCGGCAAGCTGTTTTTTCATCCACTTTAATTTCCATTAATTTATCATTTCATCATTTCATTTATTAAGCACAAGTAATTTCCCCTATGTTGTCCTTGGTGTCAATGTTTGTTGGCTTCTTATGACTTCACTAACTCGGTGAGATAAAAGAAATTCATGAGTGATACTCAGCCCGCAGAATCTATGGAAGAGTATCTTTATCCAGTTGAAATATCAATAGCAGGTACTGATATAAAGCAGGAAACTCATACAAAAATATCATGGGTTGAACAGTACATGCAAGGCATTACCGAATCGTGATCGCCACGTTACTGATATCCTTGAAAAAAAGTTTAGAATCATTGCATTCTACCGGTTATGCAATACGGGACACAAACTGTGAGGTTAACAAAAACTTGAAAAGTCGAGAACTGTGCAGAAAGCGAAGTAAAAAAAATTGTTGGAGGTAGCATTAAGGCAGGAAGACAGTCGTGTAGTAAACCGTGGCAACTGTTATGCTAGCTGAGATTAAGAAAAATGATGGAATCGGCAGGCCGGCCATGCACGTCTTCAATCACTTGTTGCCAATTCATAACAGGTGATTACATAAGCGTTATAGAATGGATGTCCAGGAGAGAAAAGTGCAGCCGAGGATGGTAGAAAATTGAGTAATGGGACATAAATATGATGTTTGTAGGCATAGGATGCAATAAGCTCGCATAAGACTGGAATGTTGGGAGATGCATTTGTTTTGCAGTGAACAAAAATAGGTTTGTGGTGCTGACAGAGATTCGTGAAGGTGCGGGGATACCTCAGCTGCTGGCACACTAATCAACATGACAATTGGTTCTGAAAAATACAGCCCCAGTTATGAAAAATAAAGCAACGTTGTCCCGACACATTGTTTTATTATGCATACTACACTAAAGGCTTCCACAGTTAAGGGCACTTAGTACCAATAGTGCAACGAGCATTTTTCTTTCTAAATAATTGTTTATATGCGGTTGATTCATTCCAACAGTCTACTTTTTCTTTACCAATACATTCTGCTGCTGGAGGCACTCAACCGCATGGTGGCAGTAGGCGAGTGCCAGGCACGTGCTCTTGAGAGTGTAGCAGAGATCCTGAGGGCTGCTCTGCAACAGTAGTATCGGTGCCCCCATTGCTCTCCAGTCAAGCCCCTAGAAGACACCTCATAAAGGAGCTTTCAGTTTATCATTTTGTTTATTATTCAAGAGCATGAATAAAATTATTACTGTAAACATTGTGCTGTGCATATTAGGACATTTCTAACATGCACTTGGTGTCTCCAAAATGAGCAAAAACGTAAGACAACCTGTGCCACTCTTGAACCATGTAAATGAAAAATACACTAATGCAGCATACACGTCATTGTGCTGTTTGTTCTTTCTATGTGCAAGACTACAGAGCGTGTTGATCAGCCACAAGATGAATAGTGTGCGTAATTCACAATGAAAAGTCAGGAAACCGCAGGAGCCTAATAATGCTATCACCTATAGGCTGTGCATGTGAATGCAACACTGCCCGAATTAAAACGCGCCATTACATGCATTTTCGCTACCACATATTTTTTAACAATGTCATATATTTGCATGTACTAATTTTCACACAGCTTAAGCCCTTGCATAGCTCACTTGTGATGTATCAATTTCATAGGCCAAATAATTGTACTTTGTCCTTTTGTGTTGTATGAAAAGCGGCATCCTCTACAGTCGGATACAACTTCAGAAGACAGGAGAGAGCCCGCCCAGCAGCCGATTGCCTCCACGTCTAAATAAATAGTCCCTCTCCAACTAGCAAGTATTAGTGCGTCCGGCGGCACGACGTCAGTCTAAAGTGCGTGCCCATTGGTGCAGGCTTGTGTTCACCTGCCTTTGAAGTGCAGATTCCGCGGCCTCCTAAAGTTGTATCCGACTATACAATCATGTAATGCCTTGCACCACTTGCACAGACTTTAGCAACTTCATAGCACACAATGATCAAGAACATAAATCTATAAAGACATCCAAGCAAAGCTGGCTGGCCACACTTCCATTATGTGGGGCTGTAAAAAGGTCTCGCCAAATATTCCTATGACGTCCTTGAAGAAGAGGTGTTGTTTGACACTTCTTTAGAATCAAAAACAGATTACAGTGAATGTTGTCTACCACGTCAAAACAAACTGAGCTTGGTTACCTGCACAGCATGTAATGGAAGCTTGTGCTTCACATAGGAAACAAACTGCTCTGTCCAGTGCAATTGTTGAGTCCGGTGTGGCATCTATTATGTCAACAGTGTCAATATACAAATTGCACTTTTCAAAGGCCATTAATTTCACCATTATTTTTGTATGACGCTTCTTTCAATCAGTGCTTGTATTGCATGAGCAGGTGCATTTGAAAGCAAAGCTTTGTTTGCAAACTTTCAGACTTCCATAACTGTGTGGCAAAGCACTGGCATGTTGTCGAATAGCTCACACTTCCTCGGTCCTGCACAAAAGAAGCCCAATGCTCTATTTGATGTTGGATTGCGCAACAATTCGACGGCAAGCAGAGTAACACAGGGCAGAGCGTTCTGCTGTGTGTATTTCTCTTCTTTGTGTACCGTCGAATTGTTGTGCAGTTCCACTTCAAGCTTTTATACCAATACGCCCAGTCTTCAACCTCACCAATGCTCTAGTAGGCCTCAATGGCGCACATCTTTGAAATGTCCCAACACAAATTAGCTCTCAAAATATCACCACAAGCGTTAAATTTTGCAGCACAGGTGTATGCACGTGCAATATTCTTTACCACTAAACTCACAGGAATCAAAGGGGCAAGCATTAACCAGCGTTACCGCTACCGTTACCATCATCATCATGACACCAATGGAAAGACAGTGCCACGTTTCAGTAAAGGCAGTTCCGGAGGAAAAGGCGTGACAGCGAGGCTTACAATAAAAATAGCAGTTACAAGACATGTCCAATGCCAAAATATGCTGCATGTAGCTCATCCTGCTTTGGCATTGCGGCAAGCTTTTGCACGTTTGAACATATCACGTTTTCTGTAATCATTGCTCTAAAGCTGTACAAGAGGTCTGTTCACTCTGCAATTTTTATTTTTATCATGGCGGGTTAAAGACCGACTTTTCATTGGCATCTGCACCACATTTCTCCAGATATGTAATTTCTCCCGATATGTAATGCACTGATGTCTTCAACAGGCGAAAATGACGCTGAAACTCCACGTCAGTCACGTACTGTTGCGTACTCCAGGCTAGCGTATCGCACTGCTGCCGAGTTGTAGCGGCGCCTGCCTATCGAAGCTCGACCGATGATACTATTGGGTAGCATGGCGCTTTCGTCGGGCTGCAGGCATCCGGTAGACCATGGCGACCAAGCAAGGGCGAGACCAGTTCTAGGGCGAAACTTGCACGGCTTATTCAAAGGTTACTGAAAGATAATAAGAGAATGAAGTGATCAAAAGTACATTTCGGAGCCCCTTAAATAGCCTCTCTACAATCGTGGAAGAGATCTTGCTTCCGTCGACGTCACGTGACCAGCACAGAAAGAGGGCCCCCCCTCTTCTGGTTATACCGAGCCTGCTGCAAGAAGGAGGCCGTGTCGCCTTCTGGAATTGTAGACGCTTGTCCGTCTCTTTTGCGCGTTGGTGGTTCGTGGAGGTTCTCCTGTAGACTTTGGCCGTTCGAGGAAAGGGTCCCTCTATAGTCTCACACACACACACACACAAAAGAGGCCTGTAAACACTGCGGGGCTTCCGCCAGACCGGCACACACTCGAAATGGTCATGGCAAATTAGGAAGTCACGCTTCATTTCGACGAGGCAAGGTGTGTGAAGGTCGGGTGAGAAAAATTCCTTTCTGCACGTGGGGCGCGACGCCAACCATAGCGGGAGCAGTCACGCCTCATTTCGACGAGGCATGGTGAGAGAAGGCCGGGTGAAATCCCTTTCTGCACGTGGTGCCAGACGCCAACCATAACAGTACGTGAACGGGTCCACACAGTCATACTGACCAGCGTTGTATTAATTGGATGGCGGCTAAGCGGGTTGCAACCCAGGGACTCATCTCGGCCAGTAGGACAAGGGGGTCCATTTATTCTAACCTGCTTAGCATATGGAACCATGGGCAACGGAACTTCCAGCGACATGTATGAAGTGAGAAAGCCAGAACGAGCAGACGGGGCCCCCCACCTAATGTTAGCCTGATCATTTAGGGAGAGCGTGTCGAGCTGCAAAAGCAGGAACCCCCGCCACCCTGACGGGGCCCTGTTCCTTACGAAGCGAGGTGCGTTTGCCTGGAAGAGTTTTCGTGGTTTTCGGTCAGTCCACCTGTCCTGTGCTGTCTGTAGAGGAGGGGCAAAGGGGAAACACCTAAAACATGTAATGTGGGCTGAGGACTTAAATCTGCCTTGCCCCTCGTCACCACCACGCCACCCTTCACCTCTTATATAGTTCCACCGCTGTCCGTTTCATAGAAAGGATGTGCTGCAGTACCCAACAGTGCCTCCCATTCGACCTTTCTTTACCGTTATGGTACTTTGGGTGGAGTAGGATGAGTCCGATAGCAGATGATGATGATTCTGATGGCAGAGTCTAGGCAGGAAAGGAAAGAAGACGTCACACGTGCTTTTGTCCGCGTGCCATGGGGCATGGAATGCTCACTGTTCGGGCTAGGGTTGTGGAAGAGTAAAGGGGGAAGTTGGAGAGCTGGATACAACGGCCTGTCTCCAGGGCCCATTCCTGCCTAATGGCTGTGCACCCTCACGCGCGCCCGACGGAAAAAGTAGGTCAGACGGGCCGCCGAACTTTTTAGAAAGAAGTAGAAAAATATGACTCGGAGGCGACGGAGGGCGCGTAACTTCGCCCGCGCTAGGAGACGCCCTCTCCCCTTCGTTCTCGCCCTCGGCATCGACAGGGCGAAAGAAAAATCGAAAACCTCCCAGAACAGACGATTGCTCCTAGCCAATAGGAAGACGAGACCGGAACGGGGAAAGGAGTGTGTTTGTACGGAGGAGAGAATATGTACAAGGAACTCTATGCGTATGTGAACGCCAGCTTTGGCGCTAGTAACAGACAAACGCGGCGCGTGTCTATAAAACGAAGTTGATCGCGGGCTGCGATTCAGCCCCGAGCCGCCGGTTAAGCTTGCATAAGCCCGCCCGCTGAGGAGCTCCCGGAGGAAGCACCACTCTCGGCCAGCCACGGACGATCCAGGCAGCGTGCGCCAGTCATCGGGACGGCCACCGTTGGACACCTGCGGTCGCGTCGGACTGACGAAGTGCCCGCTGAACAATTAGCATCCATTCATGAGAAAATGCTCAGTCGGAAGCATCAAAGTGGTGCGTCTAAACTAAAGGCGAAGTTAGAAAGAGCAGAGCGTGAAAAGAAGCTGACAAAGATGACAAACTACCTACTGAATGCAGCTTCCGCGGAGCCGTATGATTGCTCTACCCAGAGTCCGTGTCAAACTCCCAATAGTACCGACTGTGCTTCTGTGGAGGACTGGCCAACTCCATCACAGCGGTTTCCTAGTAAGATGCAAAGTTTGACTCATCTTGGTTGTCTGGATCCTGTCAAAACGGCGCCAACCTCGGTCGTCCATATTTCTGAGCAACCGACGCTAACCGAGCCCTGTCCTCTTCCTGAGTCAGCAAAGTCTATGCCACTCGGCCGGGCCCCTGCCACAGAGCTCCAGGTGTCCGGTCCGCCACGCCCGATTTCTACTACTGCTGATCAACAGGTGCCAAACCTCCGCGATGAGCCTCCTACTGACGAGCGCCACGAAACAACACTCCAAGAACCGACTCACTTGTTTCTTGTTAGTTTGGCTTCAAATAATCATGTTCCCACCCACAAAGTGTGCCCCGAGAGGACGAATCAGACGGCTTCTGGTTGCGGCAACAGAGAAGTACAGACGCCCCTGCAGGAAGAGGTACATTGCGAGGTTCTCCGAAGTGACGTCGCTAAGTGGCCGGACGTTATTACTGACAGCTTTCGGAGTGTATGCCTTGAGAAAGGGTCATTGTATTTTCAAAATCGGGCAGAAAATTTTCCGTGTTCCGAAAGGCAATACAAAACTCAGAAACGCTATATGTCACCTCATCTTTTAGTTCGAAAGGCTGTAAATGGGGAGGCGTACGAGCGACACTGGTTAATGTACTCGGAGTCCAAAGGTTCCGTTTACTGTTTCATGCGCAAACCATTTTCGATTTCAAGCAACCCCAGTGCTTTCACCACGCACGGCTTTTCTGATTGGAAAAGAGCAGAAAAAAAGGTTTGCGCACATGAAAATAGCGTCGAGCATCGGAACTACGCGGCAGCATCGCTCGCTCGCTCTAACTCGAGCAGCACAATTGACAAGGAGTTGGTTAAGCATCTTGTCACTGAGAGCGCTTACTGGACAGAGGTGTTGAAGCGCGTAGTTGTTGTAGTTAGGCTTCTAGCTGAGCGCAACCTAGCTTTTAGGGGCAGTGAGGCGATTTTCGGTTCACAGAGAAATGGCAATTGTATGGGAGTGCTTGAGGCCATTGCCAAGTTTGATCCCTTTCTAGAGGAGTGCACATCAAACGCTACGGGAACAAAGAAAAAGGTCACCCGTCGTATCTGTCAAAAACCATTTGTGATGAAGTTATCGAGCATATGGCAAAGGCTGTCAAGGAACGTCTCGTTGACGAAGTGAAACGCGCAAAATACTTCTCTTTAATTGTTCATTCAACTCCAGATCTTACTCACGTTACGATACTATATAAATGGGAAAGTGTACGAACGCTTTCTTGGATTTGTTCCAATTGAATCGCATACCGGCTTGTATCTTTTTGATACCGTGATGTCCCTCTTGACGACCAATGTCATCTCAATTGAAGATTGTAAAAATTATGGGGTTTTACGTGCCAAAACCACTTTCTGATTATGAGGCACGCCGTAGTGGAGGACTCCGGAAATTTTGACCACCTGGGGTTCTTTAACATGCACCTAAATCTAAGTACACGGGTGTTTTCGCATTTCGCCCCCATCGAAATGCAGCCGCCGTGGCCGGGATTCGATCGCGCGACCTCGTGCTCAGCAGCCCAACACTTGAAGATTGTAGGGGCCAAGCCTATGATAATGCGAGTAATATGTCAGGAAAATACAAAGGACTGCAAGCTCAAATGAAACACCTGAATGAATTGACAGTCAACGTCCCGTGTGCTGGTCATTCCCTGAACTTAGTTGGCGCGTGTAGCGTTGACAGCTGCCTTGAGGTAGTCAAATTTTTCACTGTAATTCAGAGACTGTATGTGTTCTTTGTTGCCTCATCTAAGCGATCGAGGTATCTTAGGGACAGCATGGGCGGAACTGGCCAGCAGCTTGTTTTGAAAAATCTCTCTGAAACCAGGTGGTCAATATCTGCATGGCTATGTATCCTGTAATTTAATTTCTGGCCATGTGCTTGCAAATGGCGTGTCGATCTCATGATTTCCCCGACAATCTCGTGTGATGTGCAGGCCCAGACAGTTTCTAGTGAGTCCATGCAGGTGTGCAGCGTCTTGTGCAGGGTGTAATCTGCACTACAAGTGCTGTTTTGATTGCTTTCAATTCAGCTTTTCTAGGTGTAGGAAGACCTGGAATGTTACTCACTTATATGGGGTTTAGTTTTATGTAGTGTCATACTATTGTTACGCTGCTATTGCCTCATCAGTGTACAATGTGTGCCTAATGTTTCCTTGCATCTTCATGATTAGCAGCCTCCTCTGTGCGTTTGGAAGTTGCACATAGTCCCCTGGCCTAATTGTTCGCCTCCATATTGCACGGTATGGGCATGTTGTGTTTCGAGTTCAGGTGCTCCCGAGGTTGTTTGTGAAGGGAGAGGTAGTCGTCTTTGCATCTCATATGCTAGATGGCATAGTATATTGGAACCATGTTCTGAGCTCTTGAGGCAAAGAATTTGTACTGCAGGCTGCAACTCTACTCCGTCTAGGTGCTTGTTCGTTTGCTCTTTCTCATAGAGGTCTTCAAGCATGGTAAAGACGGAAATACTTGTTATTACCCGATGCCTGTATTCGATGAGTTGTCTTTTTTGTGTGCTGCTGGTAATTCATACCGTACAATACCTTTGACACAAGCACAGCATCTACGACTTTCCATAGTATCCACTCGCCCAACCCCATGATTTCAAAATTATTCTTTTCACTAGGTGTAGAATTTGCGTCCAGGCATGGCATAATTGTTTCACCCACGTGCTGGTTCTGCCGTCATTGTCGTACACTAGCTGAGGATTTGTGGATGTTGACTTGCGGGTATGTTTCTCCAGCTATTGGGAGCACAATGTGCAATCTGGAGTAGTTCTTGATTCTAGTCTTTTTTCCGACGTAGATATAAGCTGACTTATGAGAAAGCGAGAGGCCAGACTGGTCAAGAAAGTCTGCAGTGTTGTCGAGGGCTTGTTGCATCATTCTTGATTTCTGTATAATATAGCTTTCCCATAGACTGTAGTACACCATAGGCTGCAGTATTTCTTGTAGTATGCCTCTGTTGTTGGTGTGGGTGGGCCAAATGTACCTCCAACTCTCACCTCGAATTTTCTGTATTTCAAAAAGTTAGTGTTTACCTTAACTCTACCAGAAATATTTTTGCTCATCGTTCCTCTTATTAGAGTAGCATGAGGCACTGCTGTTAAAAGTCTCTTCACTTTCTCTATTCTTTCATAAGCGGTATTACACAATGACCTGCAACAAAGTTTCTGCTTCTTATGGCCCACTCATATCTGCCAGAAGGGCCAACTCTTGAAAAAGGGTTTCTTTGTGCTATGTGTGCGACGTAGTATGAGCATTCATGTCTTGACATTTATACATGTGTAGAACCAGCTTCCTCACAAAGTACTTGCTATACCTGATTATGCTTATTTGTGCAGTGCTGTTGAAAAATATATATTGATGCAATGAATGTTTACACACTCGAATTATCACGAAAGATGGTTGTTTTACCATTGTGCCCTTTGCTTACGATTGGTGTTAGGTTTTGCATGAACATGCCCCCCTATGTAATTGTATTCGGAAGTTTAAGGGTTCAATGAAAGTTGATGAACTAAATATAAGTGCAAGAGCTTTGTTTTACCTATGACTCCCATCGACATGCAACTTCCATGGCTGGCAAATCAACCCCTCGCCTTGTGTTAGCAGCAGAATGCTATAGCCACAGTGGCAGGTGAATAAATTGAAGAACAATATTTTTGCCTATAGATATTTTTTTCTTGCCTGTATGTAAGTAAAATCTAAAATGACTTTATCATTGCAAAAAAGCAGTTTGTGGTCCTTTATTGAATAAACCGCATATTGTGTATAGTTGAAATGCAGAAATTTGTTCTAAAATTCTCGCGTTATATGTCCTTGCAAGTAGCATGGTATTTCATTACTTATAAAGAGTAATCTCAGAGGATATCATAATATGGGTTTACACAATAATATGCGTGATCACAAACTTAGTAGAAACTTATTAGATACATTAAGACATGAATGTTCCTGCACACTTGATCAGCTGTGAACGTGCAACTGCTTGTACTCAAAAGATTCAGTTTTACAAGAAGGGATGCAACTGGCTGACTTCACTGCACAGTTTTGATTTACTTTTCTTTAACGTGTAGTTTTCTACTGTTTTATCCCCACAAGAGCGGGCTGTTTGCCTGCTTTGCGCATTGTTGCACGAGTTTTACATGATGGTGCAGGAGGGTACGTTGTCACTGTGCCACTATAACAAGCGAATATTTTATTTAATTTACTAGCTGTAGAGTTAATTACCTTTCAAAGCAAACGTTAATAGAGGTGCCGTAAGGATACAAAGTCCGCAACGTATTCAATGTTTATTGATATCTGCGCAAGAAAAAAAAATTCTCCAGAGAAGAGGTACAACTTAACGTGCATGTAATATTCGAAAACAAATTAACGACGCTGTTTATTCAAGCCATGGATTTAATTCTATCGTAGAAAATTCATTACGATAGCCTACACGTTTGCTGTGTCAAATTTAATAAGTGAGGTAAGATAACCTTTCAAGATGCATCGGGAAATTCACGCTTGAAAACCGACAAGAAAATGCAACTGAACTGTACCGCGTTCAGCACAACGTTGAAACTTCGGGTACTTTGCTGTCTTGTCATTTGCCCTTGCCGAGTTTGAAATTATTTGAGCTGCTCCATACGCACGATTTTTGTATGCTATTCAACAAAAGAAAATTGTGGCGACCTCGTCGTCTGGTGGGGATCGAACACCTAGTCATACCTAGTACTGACAACTCGCAAAGGCGTATGAAGCAAACGTGAAAATGCACTTCATTTGCTGTGTAGCGTGTCAACAAACGCATAGAAATAGGAGAAAGGAATCTGCGGTACAAGTATTTTATTCTCCCTTCGCGTAAGTACCGAATTCGGCAATCCACATCTCCGCGCATTGCACTTGTGCGAGACGCCATCTTCCAAAACAAACCGGCGAAATAGCTCCATGATAGCTTTCCGCGCAATTTCGACGGAAAATCGCACCGATTGCTGCGATGGTGCGACTGTGCGACCAACCGGTTGGTCGCAGCCGAAAATCGGGGGGTTGGCACTACGACTGCGATTTTCATCGCAAAGGACGGAAATCGCACTTCCGGTGCGACGAAAATCGCATCATGCGAAACAGGCTTTACATGTGAAACTAACGCCAGCTGTCATGTGTGCTGCTGCCCTCTTTCGCCTAACGGAAGAAACTGAAACATTTTACTCTGGATCCCAAGAGAACCGACGCGGCAATCGGTTGGCAATCTCGGAAGCCACTATGTCGTCGTACTTGCTCTCTGTAGGTGGCGCGAAGCTACCGGAAAGACCGATAGGGATGCAGTCGACCCAGTCGCCCTAAGAGAGGCTCTTTACTCATCTCTTCCGAACTTCAGCTCCTGATCATGCTTTCCGGCAACATGAGAGCACAATTCAGCGTCTTCGAGCGAAATGGAAAAGGAATGACAGGGATACACCGAAAACGCAGAGAGTATAATATGTGGTCAATAAATGTGGCACAGGCGGTTCAAAGACAAACCCATTCTGCTGCGAGCATAATCGCGACAGCTTCAAGACGACTCTAAGAATCTTTACATATTGAAACGGCTAGAAACGCGATTAACCGGGCACGGGGTAATCTCCCCGAGATTACACGCGCACTCTGGACCACCTAACACATAAATAATCGCCCCCTCTTGCGCTCACCTTCATTGTGAACAAGGGACCCGTAGCGGTGTGGAAAGGTCATTTTATATTTTATTTCCTCTTGAACCTTAGGCGAGTGCCAGTTTATTTGACAGTGTATCACCCTCACCTGACGAGTTTTCGTCAGATTTTTGAGTATACAGTATAATATAACACGTTATCGTTCAGAGGGAAGGGGTGGGGGAGGTAGTAAGGAAGTGTCAGAATTTAGCACATTGAGATGCACTCAGTAATGACAAAATAAAAAAAATATGCCCAATAACTCTTTCATAGGAATGGGCAGAACACGAAATTGAAATGTATCTTACCAGAAGCTGTTGCATGCAGTGGCGTAGCTAGGTCGTCTGGCACCCGGGGCCCATAGGTCTCTTGTCAACCCCGCGGTGTAGCCGGCGGAAAGAGCGGTGTCTTCAGATACAAGGCGGCGGCGCCATCCCTGTAAAGAGAGTAAATTTTACGCGTTCGAGGCGCCGACGCTATATACATCCATTACAGGAAGTTTACTGTGGACCCGGCACTTACGTGTTAAAAAGCTTCGTTGGTCATACAAAAATTATCACCAAGGTGTAGCGAGTGTCATGCAAACCCAGAAACTTCTGCCCGCCAAAACTCAATAAGACCATGTGGTTATAAGAACGTCACATATCTGTGTTCTTTTTTTTTTCTGCAATAGAATAGTTTCTTCTTCTTCCTTCCTTTTGCAGATGCGGTTTGTCACGTAACTTTACTCTGACACATCTCAACATGCTAGTTATTACATTACCAATTGAATAATGACAATAGCAACATAGCACTGGCATTACATTGTGTTACAACTTTACCGCGTAGAATTTAACTTCGCAGATTCGCCATATACAGTTATATCCGCAGTACACACCTAATCCCAGAGGCATCACACGCGCGGGCTTTCATTCATTGTCTACCGGCACCGATTCCCAGCATTTGTCTGTGTGCTGGTTAGAAGGACACTGCGGATAACTATAATTCGAGCTGCACTGGTAAATTCCACTTCTAAAACGCACTCAAAACAATCGTACCACATCAAAGGGGCTTGGTAAGCTTGAATTATCTAAAACGGAAAAGCGTATACGCCGCCTTGAAGTTCATGCACTAGCTCGGCGTGACGTCACGGAGAATGTTTGCGTCTGCCACAGTATCGTTAATTCCTTTATTGTAAATACAGACTACATTCTAATGTGTAGCCAAAGATTGAACTTAACCAGTTTCAATAATTTTTACTCAGCCACAATGGCCCAAGTACGACAGTACTTTGAAATCGATGACGCCACACTCACGTAATGGCCCTGTAGTTTCTGCAAGAAATTAAAAGGGGCGAAATTTGACATCCATTTTCTTTTCTAATAATGAGCAACTTAACACAAACTTAACGAAAATCAATTGTGCAAAAAAAGAAGATATTCGTCTAAATTGACCGAGTGCTTCTCTTCAGAGTCCCTTTAAATGCACAACATTTATTATCTGCTGCCCACTGACCCTCTCGTGAGTCTGTTAGGCCCATACCAGCAAAAACCTCAGGCTATAACTTTTCGCAAGAGCAATATTCAGTCAATCTTGATGCTGGACATGTTCGCGAAGGCGGCCGGGCAATGACAAGAAGTACTTAAGAGCGAAGAACTTTCAAAATTTAGCGCCCAATTACTACCTGCAGCCAAAAAAAGTCAAACAAAACAAACTTTCGCAACTACCACAGAGAGACAGTTATTATTTCTCTCTTTCGTCTATGTAAAAGGGGTACAAAGGTATTTACGAAGACACAAAAAACAGATTAGGAAACAGGTTCACTAACAGGTCATGCAATTTAACGTCGATATAATGAGGCGTTTAGATTCAACTTACTGGCCAAAATATTTTAGTCGTTCAGTGGCCTTACAGCCTCATTCAGTATGAACGGCAACACGGTGCCTGTGATCGAAGGGACTGCAAGACTGCGTGGCGTCGCTGGCATATGAAAAAAATTACCGACGATTACGTTACTTCCTAATGCGAAATTTGAGCGCAGCAAATAAGCTGTTTCACCTTTTCGATAGATTGAGGCAAAGAAATCGAGCAACACATGTATGCGCTATCACAGAATTTTTTTTTTATTTTTCACACGTATTCCTTTAACAAAGACTCCACTAACAGTTCTTGACAGTCATGAAGGAAGCTTTGTGGTCGGAGAAATAGACTGATATATGTTCGACTTGGTACACCAATGCTTGATTCTCAAAGACGAGATCTATACCCTTAATGCCATATTGGCCTCCGCCGTGCATCAGTCGTCGCACTTGCATGAATGGGATTCGCGGAGATACGAGTCTTACACTCACCGCATTAAGTTGTGGAAGGTGCGCTGGCCTCGAGGGATATTTGTAACCGTTTGTTGTCGAAAAATGAGGAATGTCACCTTTCCGCACAGATTGCATGCATGAAGAACACAGTCTGAATTGACACAAGTCCGAGTTGGGAAACGCACACCGGAGATTCTCACGGCACGTATCCGGAAGCGGTTTCACGTCATTTTGGAACCAGAGCCGATCACACACTGAACACACACTTCCAAACGGATTGTCTGTAAACTGTCGCCGGAAAGCATTTGTTGCACCCTGACTGTTTGCGAGCCTTTGTTTGCGTTTGGCCTCGGCCTCGGCCGCGCGAACGGTAGAGTCTTCTCTGCGACGGCGATGAGCTTCTGCTTCAGCCTCGCTTACTGCTGGTTGCTCTCGACGGCGGCGATGAGCCTCCGCTTCGGCGGTGCGAACGGCAGGGTCTTCTCGGCGGCGGCGATGAGCTTCTGCTTCAGCCTCGCTTACTGCTGGTTGCTCTCGACGGCGGCGATGAGCCTCCGCTTCGGCGGCGCGAACTGCAGGGTCTTCTCGGCGGCGGCGATGAGCTTCTGCTTCAGCCTCGCTTACTGCTGGTTGCTCTCGACGACGGCGATGAGCCTCCGCTTCGGCGGCGCGAACGGCAGGGTCTTCTCGGCGGCGGCGCTTAGCCTCTGCTTCGGCGACGCGTACTCCTGGATCATCTCGACGGCGGCGACGGTAAGCTTCTGCTTCGGCGGCACGCACCTCTGGATTCTGACGGCGACGGCGCTGGGCCTCTGCTCTGGCAGCTCGTTTAGCAGCAGCAGCAGCAGCAGCAGACGGAGGACTTCCATCGGTCGTCTCGCTCATGGCTCAGAAAGAACTGGCAGATAATTTCGCAGTGGCGAACGGCAGCGGTAATTTCGGCTCGGGCGGTGCACATATACAGATCCGCCGCCACCGATCTGGCTCTCTGATTGCCACCGCACAGGGCGAACGGCAGCGGCAATTTCGGCTCGGGCGGTGCACATATACAGATCCGCCGCCACCGATCTGGCTCTCTGATTGCCACCGAACAGGGGTTGCATTGGAGGAGGAGCGAAGAAAGGAATTAAGTTCGAGCCGGCGCTTTGACAACCGGAGACTCGCAGGAAGAGGGGGGAGGGGGGCGGCGTGTTAACTCAGCGGCAAACTATGGGGGCAGAAGCGCGCGCAGCAAGCGGACAACACGATAAAGGGAGGAGGGAAGAGATAGCAGCGACTGACTGATGCCGCTGACGCCGATAGTGAGTCAACCCCAGCTGCGGAGTTGGTTTCAGGGACAACGCCGCCGATGCCGACACAAACAATATGATACCCTCGCTTCCGCAGCGCTAAGAACCAGGTCTAGCCGTGGGAAGGTGGTCACGTATTCGTCGACGTGCCGGGGCCTACGTGAAATAACCGGCGCGTCGGCAACTGAAGAGCACCCTATCCGCCACACAAGAACAGGGGGGGGGGGGAGGGGACCCTTTCCTCCTCTTTCTGCATGGCGGCGACGGTGTTCTATGCAGTCACGTTATCTTGACTCTCTAGCGGCGTCAGCGGCATCCAGCGGTATCAGTCGGTCGCTGCTAGCGCTGGGGGGTTGAAAGGGGGGCGGAGCTGGTTACGAGGCCGACGACAACGCCGACGACGACGCGAAACCCAGGAACGGACGCCAAAGAGCTGCGCTCTAAAACTGGCTTAATAAATAGCAGTAGTTGGAACTATGTTTAGTTTTCCAAGTTATTGAACGCCGGCGCCGCTCCCGTGCCACCTTGGGTGTCCCTTCGACCACGGGCATCATGTGGCAGGTCATATGAAACGACACTGTACCAACATGCACATGTGATCAACAGGTATCAGGAGCCAAAGGTTTGACGAGCAGACGAGTATGTGAAAACTTTGGCTGTCAAAGTATGTCAAAACCCTTGCCAAAATGTCGGCTGTGGAGTGAGACGTTCCTGGTTCGAGTTATGCTGTACACTTCAAATTGCCATTTTTCTCCGAATTCTCTGCTGATGGAAATTTGTGCTTGTGCGTCAGGAAGAAGAATACGGGTCATTGAAGCGCTGGCGAATTTTCGTCTATTCCCATGTTTCCGTACTGCACGACGGCTGCGGTTTAAGCAATATTCCGCATCCACTGCCCAGACAGTGAGATGCACTGGCTAATGCTAATAGCATAGAGTTTCTCACTACATTACCTAGAGGGAAACCTGGCGCTGCTGCGCTGTGGTATGCATGGGAATGCCGGTATATTGTGGATTCGTTTTGGCATCGTTTTCGTAGAGACAGGACACCTTGAAGACCCGCTTGGCAAGTACCGTTCCGTCTGTCACAATGATTCATATTCTACTAGAACAGCACATGAAAAGCGGTTTTAGCTTTATTATTACGCGAAAACATGTTTTGTTTAACTATGAGAACTTGTTATTCTGTGTACGACTACATGTTACGTAAAAAGTATCAGCGGGCCACTAAAGTTGGAGGACAGACGACAAGGTTCGCGCTCGCTTTGAAACAGTTGGTCGTCTGTTCTTGCTTCGCTTGGTCATGCATCGTGGGTGAGTAAAGACGTAATATGCGTGAATGGAAACATTTTATGAAGATCTTACTTTGATAACGCGTTATATGTGTAGCCATATCCACGTTTTATACGAAGCCTCGTACAACACCAGCCAACACGAGCCTCGCAGACACATATCCCGTCATTCCCATGACGGCATGGTGCCCCCTTAAGAAACTACCATAGGCGGTGGCGCCAGATTTCCCTCTAGGTGTTATAGTGAGAAACTCTATGGCTACTAGGGCTAGATATAGTAGACAAACTCAAACACCCAAGAAAGCGAACCTGGGCACAGCAGCCGCCGCACCTCAATTGGCGGAGCGTCGCGATCATGATCGGTCTGTCGGTTCAGCTCTTACCTGTGGCAAGTTGTTGCTTAGACATCTTCCATTTCCCGTTTCCTTATTATGGGGTAATATCGATACCATGGGGTAACAACGCATGGTGCCCGCGGCTTCAGACGTTCCTCGCTTGTGCGGTCCCTGGCCTTGGAGGTTGTGCAGAGCGCATTTTGAAGGTCGTCTGCAGTGCTACTACGTCTTTCTGTACGGGTGCAAGAAGAAGAGGCTGATATGAGGGCAAGTTTCAACAGACAGACAGACAGACAGACGGACGGACGGACGGACAGACGGACGGACGGACGGACGGACGGACGGACGGACGGACGGACGGACAGACAGACAGACAGACAGACAGACAGACAGACAGACAGACAGACAGACAGACAGACAGACAGACAGACAGACGGACGGACGGACGGACGGATGGACGGACGGACGGACGGACGGACGGACTGACGGACGGACAGACAGACAGACAGACAGACAGACAGACCACTAGATTTCTCGTAACCGAACACCCAATTAATGTTCCAGCAAGAAGATAATGACGGCATTCTTTTCCTAATGTTCTCGTTTAGCGAATTATCGCGGTCTCGTATGAACGTTTAACCGCAAGCGCCTGTACAGGAGGAGGCCGAATTCTGGGACAGCATTCACAAAGCTTCTCCTTTTTAAGTGTTTTCGTGACTGACCGGCAGCTTTCGCGGTTTCGCACTTTCGCAGTTTGTCCAGCATCAGAACTGGCTTGAGGTTTCTGTTGCGCGAAAAGATATCTCATAAGAACATTTTGTGAATACTGATCCCAATTCTTCATCAAGTTGTACCCTATGGGTCATATAAGCTCAGTCGTATCAGTTGTGTTCAACCATGCGCAGGTACAAGTTATATGAAGCAGATTACATTGCCTACTACTGGATCTTTAAGCCCGCACGACCCATCCAAAAGCCACTCGGTTTCAAGCGTTCTGTATGAACGCCACGAGAAGTTGGGCTATTCCGTAGGTTCGCATTAAGCGTTCATCATCGTCAAATAGAATTCTGTATGAAATCGACTGTTCCTTGAACTTATACATAATCAAAAGATAGTACAAGCGATCAACCGTATAGGTGGTAATCTACCTAACGTCTACATACGAGCACTTCCCCATCTTATCCACATTTAAGCATGAGTCAACACCTATCAATTTTACAGCGCCAAAGGGCCCTATAGGCCCCGAAACATGGGACACTGCATTACAAAGCTTATCAGGCCTGCATTTGAAAGGTGTGTTAGAAATTAAAAAAGAAAACTTGGGCCGCACAATCGCGTAGTTTAAAGGACAGGTGTAGGCTCCACGAAAGCGTTCATACTTTCCCCTGGTATGAAATAAGCATTCAACTCAAGCACAAGTAGCGTTCATTGTGGTGCTCGCACCCATCGCTGCCCACTCAAACTCAGCATCACATGACGTGCGTTCGTACTAAGCGGGAAATCGGTTCTCCCGCATATTGTGCACACGTAAAGCTTTTCTATACCTAGAGTGCAGCATAGGATTCTTTGTGGTACCCTGTAGCTCTGGTAGTGCCCTGCCCAACGCGTTGGGTGAAGCCCAACGCTTCACAGTGGTCAGTGAAATACAATGTTCAACGTACACGGCAGCCATACGGCGACTAATTTCTACTTGGGAAACATCTTCAGCTGTCGAAAACCTCACGACACCACGCCGTTAAACTTTTGGAGTGCCCGTTAGGCCACGAAACCAAGTTCAACCCAGTGTACGAGAGCACTAAAGGCCCCTCACCAGGCCGCATAAAAAAAATTTTGTTATACGCTGGAAGTTGTTACGTGTCCTCTAGGGGGTATACTGCGGCAAATTCTTTTTCAAATCGGCTCATTAATAGCCGAGATAGAAATATTTCAGTGCCACAAACCCATGATTTCAGGAGGCGAGCTCCACTGCATAGACTATCTCCCCTCGCCCCGTCTAGCGAAATTCCTTCCCTACGTTCCTCCACGCCGGACCTCGAAGATCGCGTGACAGATACGTCATAGGCCTCGCCTCCGCTTTTTTTTTTCTCCTCGCTTTTTTTTTTTTTTTTCGGCGACGCGCACTTTCGCTAGCGGCGGTGCGTGCGCGCTGTTATCGTTTCGCGCAGCGCACGATTTTGCGCGCTGTGCACAAGAGCACATGGCTAGCGCTATAATTAAGTGACACACGAATACTGAAGCGGAACAAGCTGATCGCAGAACATGATCACGAGCTGGAATACGGTAGAAAATAATGGCATAGTTTCGGTATCTGCGCCCGTGACCGCACGACCGTGGGAACAAGCAGACGAAGCGGAAGTACATCTCTTTTGCTTCGGTGGGAAGTAAACCAAGAAACACGCAGACATTCCGTTTGTGGGTTTTATTATTTCTCTAGACTTCAATTTGTCAATTCAAGCAGCAGATCACACTGATAACAGATGTTGTCTGGAATAATTCTCGAAGTCACGTGTCACCACGAGCGACGTCACACTGCGGACGCGAGTACGTATACGCGCAGGTACCCGAGTACGTCATCCTCCGGCTTGTACGTCCGGCAAGGTTTAACGCGACCCGGGCTCAGGTATCTCACGGGGGAACATCAAGGCCCTGCCTCAACGCCGCCTCACGGGCTTGCGGGACTTCCCACGTCTTGATTCCGAGGTCAGAGCTGCGCAGAGTGGCGGCCTACCTCGACGACAGGGTCTCCGGAGCAACTGCCATCCTTCCTATAACTACATTGCCCTCCCACAGCATGTGTTTGAGCGTTGCTGGTCCTTCTTGACACAATTTGCACGTGTCGTCCTGATGCTTACTTGGGAAGACACGTTTCAGACGGAATGGATTAGAGAAGGTGTTCGTCTGTAGCTGTCTCCAGGCGACGGCCTGCCTCCAGTTCAATTTAGGACTGGGTGGAGGGTATATCCTTCTGGCGTTTAGATATGCACTGGTTATGTCGTTGTATCTGGTGAGTTTGTCTCGTTCTGCGCGAGGAGTGTTCGCTACCGTGCGAGAGGCGTTGCCCTGTTCGGAGATGGCAGGTCATGTCTCGCGCCGTCCTGTGCGCCGTCTCGTTTAGGTTCGGGAGCGCGTCGCCTTCCCTCGTGACGTGCGCGGGGAACCATATTATCCTCGAGCTCGCGGTTTTGGATCTGCCCGCTTTGGCCAGAATAGACAGTGCTTCCTTGGAAATTCTACCTTTGGCGTAATTCTTTACTGCCGTTTGCGAGTCACTTAGTATGACTTCGCATTCCTGTTCTGTGAGGGCCAGCGCGATCGCTACTTCCTCCGCTATTTCCGACTGTTTGGTGTATACACTGCGTGCGGTTCTGATATTGGAGTTTGTGTCTATGACTACGGCGCTGTATTTTTGGCAGTTCGGATAATCGGCTGCGTCGACAAAGCGCGCGTTTCTCTCCCTGCCGAATGAACGGAGCCGAGCCTCGGCTCTTGCCTTTCTTCTACCTCGGTTGTAATCGGGGTGCATGTTTCTTGGGATGTTTGCCACCGTAACAGCGTCTCCGATTTTGTTGGAGATTTGCATTTTCTGGCCGTGCTTGTTGTGGTACGTTATGCCGAGCGTGTTCATAATGTACCTTCCCGTCGTGGTGGTCGACAGGCGTTCGAGGTGCGAGATGCGTTGTGCTTCGGCTATTCCTTCCAGGGTGTTGTATATGCCCATCTGGGCCAGGAGCTCAGTGCTCGTCGATTCCGGGAGGCCCAAAGATCTTGACTTCTTTATGTAGAATGCCTAAATCTTCGAAAGAAAAGCACAGCGTTGATATTCGATGCGGCGGATCTTTCTTCGTTTCCTCTCTTAAAAATTCGGACATATTCGGACATTCGGAAAATTCGGATATATATATATATATATATATATATATATATATATATATATATATATATATATAGAGAGAGAGAGAGAGAGAGAGAGGGATAAGTCTACAACCCGGCTTATATGCTGGTATTATTAGCGCTTGAATAATAACCGAGTGCTCCCCCCTAAAATTAGGAGACTTCGAATACACCACCTATGCAGAAAGCCTGGCACTCCTCTGCGCCTATTGCCAGTCGTCTGAGTAAGCACCGCTGTAAGCAATGCATAGGGGGCCAAGCGAACGACCCTCCCTCATGTTTTTCAATGTGCCCTCCAGTGTCCCGGACGGCGCCTGGATAACAAAACGCATGCGCAGTTTGAGCCATGACTTCACGTTAGGAGTAGTATTGCAATGCCTACTCGTTAGGAAGCGATCCTGCAGTACTATAGCGTCGCGCGAACAAGGTGAGGATATGATAAAGAGCATGTGAATACAGCCGCCATGTCTGTGTGTGTTGACGCGCTCCTGCCATGACCTCCTCTGGCTTGCGCGGCGCAAGTGTTCCAAATTTACGTTGGAAGGCAAGGTTTTAGATATTTCATTGGGGCCAACGCTTAGCGCGCATGCTTCTTTTTTTTTTTTGTCTGAAGCCCCGGCTCAGAGATGACAGGCATTCCGTTATTCATGCGATGGCGAGGTTAGCACTGACCACGTGGCGTTGGGAAGACGTTGAGTAGCGTGTTTAGCGAATCAGTTCACTCGATTATATGGCTTTCTTGTCATCTAGCGCTCATGACCGACTGATCCTATTGATAACTTAGGCAGAGCGCAGCTGCGACCACTGACAAAGCACGAAAACGTAACGAATTTGAATACCTGGAATTGGAAGTGTTACGCAATACCGGCCCTGCTGACGTCACAGTTAATCAGACGCATTATAATGCCTCTGCCTACATAGTGTAACGTCCCATAGCAACAACTCGGGTTTCAAATACGCCTTAGCTGAGGGATTGGATTGGATAAACTTTATTAAATGTCCTGCAGGACGCACGTCAGCGCGCAGTGGGTGTGAGGCCTCAGAATTATTTTGGAACACTCCTCTCCTCATTGTGAATTCTGGCTTGGATTCTATGATACAATACGTATGATCCGTAAGGTTGTATATTTCGGTGGCTTTGGAACGTTCAGGGAACACGCGAATCTCTCAGCAAAAAAAAAAAAAAAAGAAGAAAGAAATGCTGCTGGACGGCTCGACAGCATGAGTCAACTGCTTGTGAACTGTTACGTGTTAGAAGTCACGGCACTCGACGAAGCGTGCAAGTGCGAAACGCGAGTGGCTCACGGCCGAAAGCAGTAATGCACGACATGGAATTTCAAACTAAAATTACAACATATAAATGTGAAATAAGAAAGCGGCTGACAGATAGAATAACACTCTATGGTATAAAGGTTATAAACAGGGATAAGGTGCCGCAGAAAGGCTGGCCAACCTTTCGATAGCAGGACCTATCTTCGTCAAAGGCGGCCTCGTCATCCTCGGCATGTTAGTTTTGAAGGGTTAGTAGAGTGACGTCACGTGCGGCTGTTGTCGGTGGTGGCTGGTTGTAAAGGGAGAGACTTCCAAGAGAATGTGCGCTGTCGCCTGAGGTCTGTAAGCGTGGTTCCTAAAACGAGGGGACAAGAGCGGGAGAGTGGGAAGGCGGGAAGGAAATAAAAGGAAGACAAGGAGAAAAAAGGGGGAAAGGACACCAAGAGGGAAAAAATAACAAGAAAGAAATGAGGGCATGGCAGGGTGTTGGGGAAGCGAGAGCTTAGGGAGCATTCAGGGTTGTCATTGGCGACATGTTATTGTGGCTTTAGAAGAGCCGGTCAGGTGGCCAGTCCGTCAGTAACAAAAAACACCCAAAAAGACATCAATTGAAAGAGTGTCTTTAGTAGCGTAGCAGCAACGCATCGGGTAATTGTTTTTTTGGTAAAGGTCATCTTTTTACATCTATTTTATGCGTGGCTTCGCGCTTCTCTTACTGTTGCTAGCTGCTTGATGCATAACTCTTGTTGATTCTTTTGACCTGCGAGGTTTTCACCCTGCCTCGTTTGTAAAGGGTATAAATCACGCTGTGTCTGATCGGAATGATACCAAGTAAAATTAAGTGCTTCTTTAACAGCTTTATTCTTTTCGCCCGAGGGCATCTTAGATATTGTGTTTTTTGGGGAAATGTGTTTAGAAAATATGTAGTTCAGGGCGAGAATTGCTAATAGTTGCTGCATATGGTATTTCTGTTCCATTTTTCGCTGAAAAGATCGCGTCATCACACCTCGATGCTGTCTGAGCAGACTTAACACGCCGAGTGATTTGTTTATTTCCCAACTTAGTTGCTGCTTGCATGTGAATTTTGTACTCAATTGAATTATATCTTATTATGGTTACGCCGCAGAGGACTAAACCCGGCCTTGCCGCCACAGCGCTCATCTACTTTAACTAGGGCTGCTCTGCCTTTTGTGGGAGATACGGGGGTTCTCCTCCGTACTCTTGGGACAAAGGAACGACAACACAGTAGTGCAAACAGTCACAAGGGCATTTATTGCACCTTTCATAGATGAATGCCAGCTAGCCGAGTTGCTATCCAGAAAACATGCCGATGGGCGCGCGACAAATCTAGAAGTCCGACTCACCGAGTGACCAGATAGCGACCGAATATGTTCGCCCCATGCTGGATCCCAACGCCTGGTCGTTCGCGTGTACGGTCACGCGAATGGTGGCACGTTCGAAGGCGGCCACGCGAGACAGTCTCGCAGAAGCATCGGACGGCGCCCGCGCGGACGTCCGCGCCCGCCGACGATCTCGAACCCAAGAGAGCGCGCCTTGTCTCTCGGCGCCCGAGTAACCCCGCCGCGACGCGACACTCGTGCCATCTCTCGCACCGCGCTTGTACCACTCCGACCGCCGCGGGCGCCAGGCCACGCGAGCCGTGCGGGAAAACACCATATCAGGGGATGCGTGAGAGTCGCGCATCCCCACACTTTAGATATATCATGTGGCACCTCTCTCTAGTAACATTAAAAAAAAGGCTTCAGAAGTTAGTCAGACTTTAGATTTGTACGTTTCCAAGCAGCTCCCTTGGGAAATGTAAAATTGCAAAAAACTGCAGCGGGAACGGCAGTTCATCGGCGGTACAGCGCTAACACGCGCTCTTATTAACCCGTACGTTTGATGACTTCATTGACTAGTGTACGCGTTTCCATCAATAAATTCGCAATTACTGTTCTTGAGGCGACTTTGACTGCACTTATTCGGTGATGTCACATATATTCATCGGCAGAAAAATGACAACGGAATATGCAGACATCGCACCGTGTGGATTTGTTTTATATAAGTCTGCACTAACGACGGGTGCTTATTATTGAGGTAAAGAAGCAGCATTACGGCAAGGGTAGAATTTACAAAAAACACGATCGAGACATCGCATTAGTCAACAAAATTTATCAGCTAGTTCGCATGAGCTCCACTTCATGTAAAGGAGGTTCATGGCGTTTGACTGCTGGACGCACCCGGCACGTATGTGGACCATGTTGTCCCAAACACCGGCAACATCATGTTCATAACCACTCCCACAGAGGTCAGCGTCTTCCCTACAGCTGTCACCGCAGAAGAAGCAGTCTGGCGCCCGGACCAAGGAGAAATCGCAGCCGCGAACTTCAACCATCCTTGCTGCAAAGGGTTGTCGTCTGCTACTTCTCCCGCGCGTACTGTTGGAGGCGCCAGCTAGGTGGCTATCAGTGGCGCCTCTATAGGCGGTGCACGAGGCGTATATAGAAATGACAATACTGTGTGCGCCTGAGGCACCGAAAAAGGGATCCTGGCGTCTGGGACTTTGGAATGTGTTGGTGAGGGTGTTTAAAAAATATATATAATAAAAAACAGACAAAAAAAGGGGCGAAGGACAGAAACCGGAATAACAAATAGGAGGGTGACATGAGTAGAAGCGGGCGGAGGCAGGTGTACATGGTACATAGGCTCGTACAGTTGATATAAACGTAAAAAAATGAAAGAGTGTATTAAATTGAGTAGTAGGAAGGAAAAAAATTGTAAATGGAGGAATTGTTGAGGTCAAGAATTAAGGTTGTTAGCTGGTGGCACAATGTGTTTTGTGCCTTGGTTGATGATATGAGAATTTCAGATTTAAGTTACCAGTTTTAAAGATTCTAAGTTGCCACGTGCCACATTAATTCCCATCGGGTGTAAGCCTTTAAACTTGTGGATGACGTATGATTCCGTATATTTCCTCTCGCGAGGTGAAAGGAAATTTGTTTGTAGTATATAGGGTCTTGCTTTATCGGATGTATGACCATGTTCATCGAAGTGGCTGGCTACTGCTTTGTGTTTTGACAACAAATACTTACAAGACTCAATGGTCACCACGCAGACAGAAAACACAATTTACCTAAAACAGTAGCCAGCCTCTTCAATGAACATGGTCATATATTCGACAAATATGTTAGACAATACGACCAAGCGGTTTGTATACTCCATCGCGCCGGCATCGAACGGATGACAAGCCGTGACACAATGAAAGTAGTGAAGGCTTCCAAAGCAGCCGTCATAAAGTGAAGCGGAGACGAGTTCGCCGCCTTGCCTTTCAACATGTGTGTAGGTGGGCGAAGAATAACTGCGCAATGCCGAATAGCGAAGCCGAAATTTCAGCATTCAAGAAGTAGTTTTACACCAGGAGCTCCTCTCTAAATGCACGAATATCGAGAAATTGTTTATGTCGGCTTCTACTGCGCTGATTTTGATGATGTTCATTGAACTTAAAAGTAAAAGTTTAACTATACCGACTGAGGGAGTATCTTTATTTTATTATTTATTTTTTTGTATTTAGGCATCAATTCCTTTTACAAATGACCTGAAATAACGCAAAATATAAGAAATCTGCAGCATAATATTTAAAACTTATAACTCATCCACAAAAAGAGGACAATATAACTATTGTCAAACTTTCACTTATTGAGATATCCAAAGCTGACAAAATACGACGGTTATTCAAAAAATAAGGGCTGTCTGCGTATATTTAAAAAATTACTCGTCATAATTTAGCTTGATTTGTGCAGCGCCATCTATTAATTCTTCGCGAAGGTAATGAAGCTATCGTTTTAACCCAGTAGTCGTCTGCTTGTCGGGGAATGCAGACGACAATGTCCGCGAAAATCGTTGCCCCCGCCTGTTGTGAAGTGCGAGCTGTAATTCAATTTTCGCGTGCAAAAAGATAATCAGGTTCTCAGATTCATGGGAAGTTGTGCTTTATTTATGGACCTACATCGATGAGCGCAGGAAAGGTCAGAAAAGAGCTGTCGAGACTTCAATAATGGCCGAACAAATGTGCACGATGAAGAGCGGAGTGGTAGACCCAGCATCCGGGCCAATGAAACTGTTCAACAAGTGAACCGGGAATTGCGATTAGATCGACGACTAACAGCTGGCGGTCTGGCTGGACACACTACATTTGGCACGATTGTAACTGAAAAGCTCGGATATCACAATGTGTGTGCAAGGTGGGTACCAAAAATTCTTACCGACGAACTCAAACAGCAAAGGATGTCGAGTGGACGGGTGCTTTTGGACCGCTATCGACAAGACGGAGATCAGTTGTATTAGCACATCGTTGCAGACGACGAGACTTGGATATCCTGCGCCACTGCAGAAACAAAACAACAATCAATACAATGGCGCCACTCCTCTTCACCAAAGCCGAAAAATATCAATCTCCTTACTCGAGTCGGAAACTGATGGCTGCCGTATTCTGGGACGAAAAGGACGTTCTTTTTGTTGATTTCATTCAGGGAACGCGGGACCAAAGTTACAGCTGAGGTATACTGCGAAACGCTCACCACACTGAGACGCGCCATGAAAAATCGACAGCGCGGGAAACTGTCGTTTCGAAATGTCCTCCCCCATGACAGCACGCGTCCTCACACCCACTGCCCGAACCAATGAGAAGATTCAAGGTTTTGGTTGGGAACTTCTTGATCACCCACCCTACATTCCTCACCTTGCACCAAGTGACTATTTCCTCTTCTTACACTTAAAACAGTGCCTTGGGTAACAACGGTTTGAAGACAACGAGAAACTCAAGACCGCCGTTGTCAAGTGGTTCAATCCCGAGGCGGCGAGCTTCTATGCAGAGGGACTAAATAAACTGGTGCAGTGGTACGAAAAGCTCTTAGAAGTTAACGGTGGTCATGTAGAAAAGTGGAGTATGTTTGTTATAAACTAAACCCGCCAATAAAAACTTTTACTAACGAATATATACTTTTCTTAAGACCAAACAGCCCTTACTTTTTGAATAACCGTCGTAGATGTACCACCCTTACGTATAGCACCAATTTGCGAGTGAGACTTTTGCAAAAGCGCTGTGACAATTTTACGTTAGCTGCAGGTGGTAACAACATTATTAAAATTCTGCTCAGGTGAGATCTGGCAGGCCCGAGTCCTAGAATGGTCCCTCCCGAGGTGCGACCCTTTCGGCCCAGGCAAAGATGACCTTTTGTAGTTTTTGATCTGGCGTTCTCAGCAGCTCCTGCCACGTCTGTTGTGAGGGGGCTGGCAGGAGTGACCTGGGAAGGGGTAAGCCCCCGCACTCCCAAATAATGTGATTTTGGGTCGCCAATGTTAGATTTGTGCAGTTTTGACATATTGGATTCCCTTGCCCGTTGCTAATTATGGCCAGCCAATGTGGGCTGGGGAACGAATTAGTTTGGATTCGACGCAGGATCGAGGCTTTTGTGCATGTAGTAGTCTGCCATTTCGTGGTATGTCGTCGGTGCCTCATCCATGGGGTCCGAGTCTGAGGCGCAGACCTCCCGGTTGGTTAGACCTCGGGCTACCCAGTGCGCCTCCTCATTCCCTTGATTCCCGGAATGCGAAGGGACTCATACGAGCTTATATTTCTCATTTGTTCATTTTGGATGCTCTGACAACGTAATTTACGTATCAGCAACATATGTTTTTTTTTTTTAAGTTAAGCTAAGTTTAGCAACTAGCTAACTAACATTTTGGTCAACCGTTACAGATTTGTAATCTTTGTGCTTTGTGTATACATTGCGATGCAGTCGCGCACCTTCTTTGCGGGTGTGCTCGTTTCGACCAGACGCAAAAGATGCGGCGCACCATCGACCACATAATAATTGACCATACGGACACGCACCAACTCACAGAAAGCAAAATTATAGGACGCAGGCCTTCGGGGACAACGGTGCAAGCGGTCATAAAGGTGCTGCTGCTGCTTTACTTGAAGGAGATTGGATTTGAAAACAAATTGTGATTGCGCAAGGCTGTGCATGTTGACATTGTACGATTCTGTGTGGCCTGGCATATGTCTGCGACCCTAACACTGCGTCTGACGATATGGCTCATCTAGAGGTTGCCTAGCAGCTCCCTATATTGCAGATGTAGATGTAAATGTGCAGCCCACATGTTAGTGGAACATTTACACTCGCGGGATTGGCCAAGACCCGGATGGTTCCACAAAGAAGTAAGAAAAAAGAAATGTAAGAGATTCCAAACAAAATTTATGAATTGGTACGCTTGCACGAGAATCGGGAGATAGAGTGTAAGCTAATGGTTTCACTAAAATGAAGGCTTAAGTGAAAACAAATATACAGCTGATATGAATCGACTTTGTAGAAAGTTAATGAAAGCTGACTCTATTGTTCATCCGTACTCTCTGTACATCTTCTTGTTTCTTTTCTTTCGTACACCTTTCTTTCTTTCCCCAGTACGGGGCAGCCAGCCGGAAATGTCGTCTCGTTAACCTCCCTGTCTTACCGCGTTCTGTCTCTCCATGTTTGTTTCGTTATCTTTTTTTCTTAATTGCTGATTTTAGGCACATTATTGCAAAAAAAAATACGAAGCCTGAAATCAACATTTTGCTCTCAACAGTCGGTAAAGTTCGGTAAAACTAAGATCTCTCTCGTAAATCCAACACATCTTATTCAGATTGATTCGGCAGTTCTATATATATATAATAAGATCACGTCTGTGTTTCCCGTTTTCTTAAAAAATAAATCATAGTTGACCTCGATCTAAAGCATTCTCTTAGAGCAGCTCGCGTGTAGAGAATAAGAATGGGCTGCGGCAAAAATTCTGAAGCCCCGTGATTTTAGGGACGACGGGTCGAATGCTGTGACGATCGATGACGCCGGTGTCCAAGGAAGTTGAAAGAGCTCGAGCCTGCAAAGCGCACACATTTAGTCGTTTTCAGTATTATAAGCCTACTCAGAGCCCAGACAAAGAGTTCCCGGAGGGGCAGATGTCGGTTGGCGTCGTAGTTGAGACAGGCAACTTTCCGGCGCGATATTGTCGAATTTTATACTAGAAGCGGCGCAAATTGTTGGCGGAGAGAATGAGTAGAGGACAGACAAAGCACTGAATACCGGCTGAATATCATTCGGAAAGACCGGCACTTAACTACATAGCACTTTCAAGGGCAAAAGGAAAAATAAGAAAAGAGGACAGCGAGAATGCGTACAGAACGCAGTCTCTTTTGGGATTATCTATAGAAACAGTATTTATTTCTCCTGCAGGGTGAGCGATGGCGCACTAACTGAACTGTCGCCAGCTTTGCTGACGAAAAATCCCTCAGCAATTTACCGTTCGTGCGTAGCTATTGCTTTCCATTTTTCTTCTCTCTTTTTTTTTAGGAACTTGGTTTTGCCGAACAAACGCATGCAAGCAGACTCTCAACATCGGCGCAAGAGCATCGAAATATTATCATGCGTATTGCATGTCTGCGTACATAGGCTGCGGTTGAAAAAAACCGCCGCGATCTATACACTCAGTGAGCGGATTTCGCTGCTGAGCTCTTCGCGCGAAGTTCGGATTTGCACGTCGCAGGACGGAGGAAATGGTCGCGGGAAGGGCCAAGATAGGGGGGGGGGGGGGGGGGGGGGGGGATTCGTGGCTCTGGCTACATGCGAGTCGGCGAGCTGGAGAAACTGAGTACTGGCATAGAAGAGGAACGAGGACAGATAATAGATGCAACACATGGCGCCGTGTGCTGTCATATCTTATGTCCGTCATTGAGCTTTTCACGAGGTCTTGAATTGGGCGAGATGGTCACAGATATTCTTGGTAAAGGCAGCGCTAACGGAAGGGACGGACAGTGCGGTGTTTCTTTTGCCCGCGTACTTTCTTGTGGCCCAATCAGCTAGCTAGCGCAGCTTTTTCAACCTCTTGGACCATATCCACGAAGCTCTTGGCTCGCACGCGCTCTTTGCCGTTGGTCTGCCTTTTTTGCTAATACTATTGCCCCGGACAGCTAGGACAAGGCTGATCAGCGATCATCGTCCTTCGCCACCCGATCTGCTTCCTTCGGTATAAACGCAATTTATTAAAATGGAGAGTTATAGCTCAGCGGGCCAGCGAAGACGCCGCTGCGCATGTGCGGTACGCTGGGGCGGCCAGCGTGTTTACGGAGCGGGCCTCGCTGGTATACTCTCCCCAGCGGGACGTGTGCAGCCAACCAGCGTTTTTGTGAAACAAACATGGCGACCATCCGCACGAACGGCAGCATGTCGTCGGCGTCGTCTTCAAACGCGGCGCTGGCTCGCCTGCTGACGAAAATGCCTCGGAGGTGTTTCACCACTGAAGAGGACCGCTGTATCCTGCGAGAGGTTGCAGCGACGAGGTCGTTTGACGACCACTTGAAGTGGACTTGCTCGGCAGGTGGCGCAGCAAAGCGATCAACTATTTCATCAACTACTCCACTCGACCGAGCGAGGGATCGCTGAGCTAAAGCTCTTCCTTTCGTGCGGCACTCCACTGTCGTCTCCGCTCGCACGCTGGCCCGTAACTCCGGCCAGCCATAACTCTCTAATATGTCCAGCAGAAATTTGCTCTCACGGACAATTCCAGCGTAAGACCATTTCATTTTCCCTGTGAATACATACCTCGTTCTCCTAGCGCTATACTGATTTTCCGTGAATGACAGGTCAGCTATATAGCGCGGATAAATGACTCGGTTGAGCTCTCACTCCCGCGTTTTTCTCCCTCCTTGTCGATGGAGAAATCCGCGGCAAAGCAGCGGAGATCACGCGCAACTGTAATGGAAACCGTTGCAGGAAAAGTCCTTGGAGAAAGTCGGTGTCGAAAGCGGCACCGTGTAGTTGCTTACGATCGCAGAGCTCCTCGGAAAAGATTAGCTGCGCGGTGAGCGTCGAAATGTCTGCGCAACCGCGCGTTCTAATCACAGATACACTGCCATGCATCCTGTGGTTATAAGTCTTATTGCGTCGGCATAGTATTTTGGCGAGACACCTGGTCAACGCAGCCACGCCTAACGGCATGTTTTACTGTTACATAATTTTTTTAACGGCGTCAACCTCCATGCTCAATCTCTACGCGCTGCATTTTTCCTGACATAGATCGCCAAACGTTGATCAACGTTTCGTGATAAATGGTTTGTACGCTGTTCGCAGGCGCACGACAAAATGAATAATTTAGACCTGTTTTGGAATAAAGTCGCCTGTCACCACTAAGGTGCGCCGAGAGATTAACTTGCGCGGCTTCATCGTCTTAACTAGCACGTTACCCTACTACGCCGCGGTGCACGGGCGATCGCTGTGAGCTCACTCCTCCTTACTGTAAGGATGGGGGGGGGGGGGGGGGGGGGGGGAACTCGGATGTTTTCGAACACTATAGCCAGCACTAGCCATTTTTCAACTTCTCAGGTGTTGCGAAACTGTATAAGAATTAACACAGCCAGGCAACCACGCCTACAAGCCAGGGATAAAAACAGCGCGCTTTCTACGGTTCGCTATAACCCCCCTTCCCTACCCCATATGTCAGTAACCTCCTTTCTCCGACAGGAACACAGCGGGAGGAGAGGCGAGTTACCGAGAATGGCTCTGCGTGTGCTAGGCAGACAGGTCATTGTCTCCAACGCCGTGCAGACGACGACGTGCGGCCACAGCAGCAGCAGCAACAAGTGGTGCGAAGCGGCCGTACGACGGCGACGGACATTGCGTGGGCACGGACGCCGTGCATATACGCACACAACGGAAGAGGGAGAGGGGGAACATCTACGTAGGCCTTAGCAGATGGCCCCTGGAGGCTCTGAGAGAGAGAGAGAGACAACGGTAAGAGGGGTGAGGGGAGGGGCTTACCTGACAGGTGGGTGCGTAGCGGAGCTCACGTGAACGCCATCAGGCCTGCTGCGCTCAGCAGGGAGAGGGAAGAGCTTGCTAGGAAAGAAAAAAAATCCCAACTCCAAAGACCGGCTGAAACGTCGAACTGTGCTCTCTGAAAAAGCGTCGCTTCGAGGCGCGGTTTGTTGCGGCGTTCGGGGTGAGGGGAAGGGACGGCCAAGCGACCAACAAGAAAATCAGCCAAACGAAGGCAAAATGCGAGGCTCTGTAAAAGAACGAACCGTCATAAAGCGAGGCCGGCTTCTTCCTCCTCTGGGTCTTGTGGTGGGAAAGCTGGAGCAGGAAGAAGACGCGAACACCGTGCTTCTTCTCCTCGGGGGAAACGTATTATTAGAGCTCTCGGAGCTGCCCGCGCCCGAGCATGCTCTCTCTGCTTCTACGGCTGACTGGCTCGCCGGCTGGCTTTGGCTGTCCGTCTCGCCCGGCGGGAAGGCGCGTACGCAGGCCTGGCCCCAAACAGGATTCTTGGCTGCGGCGCGCGAAGTAGTTATGCCATAGTCGTTGCTGCCGCGTTGCTCGCGCCCGCCGGGCCGACCCGCTCTGACCGTCGTGTAACACGCGGCAATCGTGTACGTCGGCTGCGCGGCACTCTTTACTGCGCTTGCTTCTTAGTGTCGATGCGCGCGCGTTACGTCTGGAGCGTTTGCAACGGTGCCGTCTGGATCCCGTACCAGGCTGACGACCGTTCTGCGGGGGCACCTTCGGATCAACGACAGTTACCGGGCATGAGAGGAGTGATACCGAAGGATTAGTCGCCGGTCTCAACTACCGCTTGTGGCTGCTGTGCGCTTTCTCATTTGAGCAAGCGAGTGTAGTTTCGGTGTGCTTGTAAGCTAGGGAGTGTGTGGCTGTGAGTGCATACGTGAACGGAAGGGCTGTAAGCCGCGTGACAATGCTCGGAAGCACGTGACCACGACTGAAAGGAGGAACGGACGCCGAGAGCTGTCACAGTGCTCGATAGGGCGTGGCTGTTTCGATCTTCACGATAAGGAGGATACCAGCTGTTCGCGAATTCTGCCCGGGGACGTCGTTCCGTGGAACAAGCTGACGTGACCGCGTGTTGACCCGAGTGAAAGTGCGCGATCTCACATGACGCCGTGTGCGAGAGAATGACCTCGGTGGATCGCTCCCCTGCGCTCAACGGTCCTCCGCGCTGCGAGAATCGATTCGCTTTGAGCACTCACGTCTGTCGCAAAGGGAAACACGTCGCGTCAGGGGCGGCTGTCGGCCTCCAGACGGATGAGTTGTCAAGCATAGTAGAGCCCGACCGGGCTGACTTCCGCGTCTGCGCGATTAGGTGACGTGCGCTCCTGGTCGCTTTTGGATGTGGGCAGCCCCCCTTGCCATTCGTTTTTTCTCTTCTTGAGGCTACTTCTCGCTCGGCTAGTTGCAAAAGCCGCGCGACGGGAGTGGTTGACTTCCGAACCTGCTCTGCGCGGTGGAGTTGTCGATACTTCCGGCAGTCTCTAGTCTCGTTACGTCCATCTGTTTGCGAGGTTCTTGCCGAAGCAGTTTTGTGACAGCGCTCAAGATCACGGCAGCTCAACTGTTTGGGTGGCCCGTCGTATACTCTGTAGCTGCCTAGGTAACCGAGTATAACAGGATCGCGATCTTGTTATCCGTGTCTCAAAGGAGTAAGCACGTCACAGCTGTCAATAGACCCCAGGAAGGTATCCTCGCACGCATTTTCCTGCACGCCATCTACAAATATCTCACATCGAAGCGTGTTAGATTGCGCATAGGTAAGCTCATCTCTGGTAATCTGCTGCCGTGGTATAGGGTAATTGATTGACACGAACTACTATATGTCAAACTTTTTGTGTGTCTCTGTTTCGGAAAGAGCAATCAAGTGACGTTCAGACGCGTGGTGACGTGACGTCACGTCCTAGGGTGATTCTCGCGGCTAATGTCTATATTTCCCGACTCCGCCTTAACTCGGCGTACCAATTCTCAGGCCGGGGCAGCCCGACGACGTCCCGGTCAGCCCGCCTAACCGCGTTCCAGATAACGGGCGCGCACAAAAGGGAGCAAACGACGTAAAAGCTGCACCCCGTATCTCTCGCAGCGCAGAAGACGCACCGCCGCCGCTGCGCTGACCTCAAACGCGCTGCTGACCCAGACTCCTCCATTGTCCGAAGAATACTACACACAACTGACGGCCCGACTCGTGCGGCCGCCAGCCCCCGCCGCAAACCACATAGCTGCGCGGATCTGGGTCGAAGAGGATCCCTCGTCTATTGTTGGCCAACGACAGCGGCATCTTTCTCATTATTCTCGAAGCCACACTACAGGCAACGGTACCCCGTGTATTTCTTTTTCTTTTTCCCACGCTAGAACAAACTTTGAGAAACACCAGAGCCTCCTTTTCGCATTCAGCGACGTCGAACGAGGTGAGAAGGCCCAGGCAACAGAAAAAAGAAGGGGGGAGCTCCTCATCCTCTTTCAGCCGTGGCGCTCGGAATTGGCTTTCTCTTGTTGCAGTCCCGCTGCGTGTTGTCTGCCTGTGGGAGGCAGCTGCTGCATCTATTCTTCCGAGGCGAGCGTATATATACATACTGCGCACGATCGGGGAACAACCCTGGCATTCACGACGAATAGGGTCGAAAGCGAGAAAGCGCTGTTGTGCCGTTCCTACGGCGCCGTGTGTACGCGAACGGGAGGATAACGACCATCGGGGAGAAAAAGAAAAAGAAGCCGAGTTGGTGCTACGTGTGTGTCCTTGTGAGTGTTCGTGTTTGTTTACGCTTATGCGTGGCATATGCAAATGCGAATGATCTTCTGCTTCAGTAAGATCGCTGAAGTCAGCGCGACTATACCACCCACTGCTGCGGACGAAAGATACGCAAGTTTCGGGAAACAAACGTGAAAATGCGCGACGAGCTGTCAACGTCTTCGAGTTGTGCTCGCCGGTAACCTCGCCGTAGGTCCAAGTGCTTGCTTACGCTTCTCGTGACTGGAAACCCAACAGCTGGTCGGTGCCAAACGGAGCGAAGATGTCGGCGATGGACGAGCACGGTATGAACGAGAAGAACCGGGCCATCTGCTTCCTCCAGCAGCGGCCGGCCAACGTGTTCAGCCGGGCGTTCGAGAAGCAGAACACCTACTTTGAGACAGGTAAGGCGTGCGTAGCAACCCGGCGTGCTTTTGTACACACGTTGTTGCCTCATCATTGCTGTATAAAGACGAGTGTTACTGGGCTTGTAAAAGAAAAGAAATGTTAGAGTGACATTTACTGATAACGCTTAGGCTTCGTGTTCAGCCGTTGCGCATCATACCACCGGCCAAGCAGTCCAGCGTCATCTAGAAATAATAGATCGTCAAGTATACGGATATACAGCATGCTATAGAAATCGGGGATACGCTGTAGGCATCCAGGGAACATTGAAGACATATCGTAAACATTTCGAAGATACGCTGTACCATTTGAAAAGTTTCTTTTGCCGTTACATTTCTTGCTTCGCTATCGTCGTCAAAACTGCTGTGCAACTACAGGACAGTCCGGAACCGACATTCAGAGAGTTAGACTATGTGTTAGCATAGCTTTCCAATACTAACAAGCTTTAAGCACGTGTTTAGATGATTCTCTAGCATACAGTGTGAGCTAGCTTGTGCCTCTGATTCGTTCCTTCGCCACATGAACAACCAAACTGACTTACTTTTTCTTGATTTTCGTAAACCGTTTTACAAGGTGTCGCATATTAAGCTAATATGCGAACTTAAATATACAGGACTCCCTGAACTGTTCGTTTGTTGTATACATACTAATTCACTCAATACCAAACAGTTCCTTCAGACCGGTAGAAAACTGTCGGATTGGTTTCCTAATCTTTTTCCGTGTACCACAGGGCATTATCATCGGTGCTCTTCTATTTTTATTTTATATATTACCGACATTATTCACACTATCGAAGGTCGGTTACAAGTTCGGTTATTTCGTTATGACTGGGTGTTTTTCAAGGATTGATTAAAGCAGCATATATAGTAGCTTGAATACTATTCCTGCATTGTGCAGGGGGCTGGGATAGAAGCTCATCATAGATACAAGCATATCACTTCGAATGACACGTAATATATATCGACTATACTTCGCATCTATCACTCAGATACATCACCTCTTCACGAAATTAGCAGCTACAAAAATCTAGGAGTCACAATAAGCAACACTTTATCCTGGAAAATTCAGATAAACAACATTTGTTCATCAACTTTCTCACAGTTGCGCCTTTTTTGAAGCCAAAATTCAAAATTCCAATATTGTGTCAACCCCGTACAACGTAAAACATGTCTTGCTACTTTTCATTGATTAGACGCAAATTGGAATATGTGTGTGTAGTTCGGGATCTCTGCACCAAAAATGACATCAATGGGCTTGAAAGCTTCTAAAAAAAGAACTGTTAGATCTACATTCAATAATTATTCAATATTCTACTCTCCCACAGAATTAATAAAGGTTAACGGCATTCAACCGCTCGAGTTTAGAAGGAAGAAACAATGACTTCATTTCCTCAGTCTGCTTCACACTAACAAGTTATCTCTCAGCCCAGCTCCAAAAAACCGCCGCCGTAGCTCAGCGCACGGCCGTGCCCAGTGGCTGTGACGATGCGCTACGTAGCACGAGGTCCCGGGTTCGATCCCGTTGCTGTGGCCGAATTCCAATGGAAATGGAAAGGAAAAACGCCGGCGTACCGAGCCTTGGATGCACGTTAAGAAACCTTAAGTGATCAAAATTATTGCGGAGTCCCCCAGTACGGCTTCCTCGTAATCAGATCGCGGTTATGACACTTAGAACTCCAGAACCTATATCTTTTTTAAAGCCATTGGCATTTTTATGGCAGTACGCATTTAGCGAGGAGACAAGCTATTCACCTTAGGCGGAAGCGTTGACCCTGTATTTTGCGCCAACGTAGACATGCAGGTATTCTTTTCATTTTAGTACTATAACGTACCTGAATTTATCTGAATTCACGTCATAACTTGCAATAATAATAGCCTGTTCTTAATTGTAAATTTCTTCATCATTCATTTGTTTTCTTGTCTGCTTGGTGATGTCTCAAAAAGCATACACTGCCTGACAAGGCCATGCCGCCCTTACAAGCAGCATCAAATGGAAGCATACGTATGCAAAACAAGCAGATAAAAATATAAAAAAGACAACTCTAACGTATCAACACGAACAAAGCAAAATTATGGTATTCTGTGAAACAGTCAAATAATATCCAAATAACAGGCACTCAGAAAACAACTCGCAGATCACATTAAAAGCATAAATATCAACAGTAACTTGAAGCAATGAAGACAATTGAATAATTCTCTTAGCGGATTACAATGTATTTGAAGTAGGCTCCGGCAAGAAAGCTCATAATTTTCCGGCAGTTGCACGGCGTAGTTCTTACGTATAATGCGTCTAAAGCAATATGATATTCACTTGTTCACTTTGATGCCTGCTAAATAATGATCCGATCATAATATTTGTTCGCGAATGCGCTGCACATATTAGGGTACCTCTCAGCATATATATGTGTGGAGTACGTGCATTTAAGCTGAGCGTTTACTTTAAATTGCGCTTTATCTGGCTTATACTGACAAAAAAAATCCAAACCTAGTTTATATTTTAACTTTTTCATTATCATTATTCCCAATGTTTTAAATTATTCAATAATAAATACATGGATCATCTTTGGCGACGCGTCAGCGGGTTAATTTCGCACTTCGCAGTAGCTGCACTTTGAACGTTCCAAAAATCGGCACCGTACCGCTTTCGCCTTAGTTATAGCCTGATGGTGTATATAAAATATCGGCTGGAATCGCAGCGCGGGTATCGCGGCGAACGCGAATTAAAATATTTGTTGAATCTGCATTTGAAGTTTTAAAGCGAATAGCCTTCCTTGTTTGTTTACCACGTTTCGATGGTCGCAGTGCCCGGACTTTCTCATCTTAGAATGAGAAGACGGTAGCGGACTAAGAGGAAGAGCGGGCTTCAACAAAGACGGAGCCAGTAGACAGAAAGTTGTTCACTCTCGGTGAGGAAAAGGCACCGGTGGCTATGCGGTCCCCGCTGGTTGGTCGAAGAGGTGCTGACGTCGTGCCAGGGGTGGGTGAACCTTGTGGTGTCGGCGAAGGCAGTGCTTCCAGGGTGCTGCTAAGATGACAGCGCTAGAAAAGGAACAACGTTTTCAACGAAAAGAGCTAGAAAGGCGACGCAGGGCTCGGTAACAACGTGCGGATGCCAAGTTTGCAGAAGAACGGGAAGAAACTTTGCGCCAATCACTTTTACGGATAATTCAGCGGAATTCGAAAGTGGTCTTCTTACTTGACAGTCATCTTGATGGATCCTGAATAACTTATTGCCATACTGCAGTACCTGTTGCGCCGTGCGCCTCTCCATTCATGAAGGCCGGGAGGCAACACGTGTTTTGCTTTCTCCAAGGACACGTTCCACTTTCTCAGTGTTTCGCAACGCCTCCTTGGCGCTGACCTTTAACGCCGGAGGTCACATTAGAAGGCAGTTAGCGGCTCCTGCGACAATGTGGCAGAACGGACGCAGTGTATAGCGATGGTACGTGTGGCTCGTCCGAAAACCCATTTGTGTTGAGACTTTCGGGACAATGTCACACTCGATCCTCGTGTCACGTTGTTACGCTGTTACTTGACCTTTATCTTTATTTGCGTTAGCATTAGGAGTCTCAAAGTGGAGAAAAGTATATGTGCATGGTGTGGTGAAAGCCGGAAATGGTGTAGAAGTATGTATACCTCTAAATGTAGGTGTGCATACATATACACACACCTACACCTCAGCGCCATGCGCTTTTTTCATCCACTTTCATTTCCATTATTTCAGTTATTAAGCCCAAGTCATTTCCCCTATGTTGTCCTTGGTGTCAGTGTTTGTTAGCTTCTTATGATATATATAGGGCTTCTTGACGATGGTCCACTCCGGACCACCGTCAGTTGCACTCCGCTCCTCCAAGAGGCAGGACGTGTCGAGTGAGCTCATGAACAACATTTTGCAATGGGTGAGCGCTGTTTAAATCGGTGATCCGGGACGTCAAAGAGCTGCAACGTAGTGCTAACGAATTTCTCGCCCCTTTACCGCTAAATCTCCACTGAATTTTTGTTCTTGCGGTTTGCTTCTGGCATGTGGGCATTCAAGTATGTTCTGTGCGAGGCAGAACATGCAGGCTTGCATATTACGATTAAGCCAGGCGACAAATTAGCTGTCACAGAACTATGCGGTTTTACGCGACGGGAACAGTATAAGATGCCAAGTCTGATGTGCTCGTATGCAGTTTACTCCGTGAGTGGTACATACTCAGTACTCCAAGTCGGCATCAAAGAGCTTTTTTTTTTTTTTTTCGAATAGCGGTAGCTACCCAGTCACGCATACAGAGGTCGAATGTCGGCGGGAAGGAGGCTCGTTCAAGAGCGACACGCATGCGCACATTTGCATGTACTCAGTGACCCAAGTTGTTCCGATGGTTCGTTTCGAACCCTGTTACCTCAACACAGCAGCCCTATAACCCAAGCAGCCCGTGAAGTATGCAAGGAACGCCAACGCATTAAAAATGCGGCAGAACCCATCTGACGACGATTGTCGACGGCAATGCGTGTAGCATTGAACCAGTATAGCGCTACAATGTGTTGCCACCGTCGAAACGCATTCTGTATGGGGGCGTGTACTTCAAAAGAACTATCTCGCTTTTTCCCAACGAACACTCCGCGCCATGTAGCGGCGGCGCCACGAAGCCTGCACGTAGCCTCCGAAATCAAAGGCGCGCTGGTGACGCGCGAGCGCCGAGAAACGGGTCATGCAACAGCCGTGCAACTCTCTCGCGCTCCTTTCTGGACACGCTGCTGCATTTAGTGACGCTGTCGAGAAGTCCGCGCACGGTCTCCGAGACTAGTGAGCGCGAACGCCGTGAATTGCTCCCTCACTGGCCGCTGACCGCGCTCGCAGTGGCACATGCTCGTTGACCAAAGTTGGCGAGAGGTGAAGAGCGGTGCATACCCAGTTCATTTGTGGCACAGCGTGCTCGAGTGTCGTGTTTATGTCCTTGAAGAACCAGTGCGACGTGAGTTTGATTACATTCACCATGGGGAGTGATTTTAAAGGTTTTCTAATGGTACATTCGGCTGGTTGAAATTGCGCATCGCGAAAAGCAACCGTGCTCCTTTGCCGGGCTTCCCTCTACACTCGCTGCGCCACCTAACGGAATCGCCGTAAAGTCCGCAGGTTCGATTCCGCCTAGCGTCGCAGAAATTTAAAGGATTTTCTTTTATCATTGTAAAGCGGCACATTTTCATGGTGGCACATACTTAGTTGCCCAAATTGGCGTCAAAGACGCTCATTGAAAATCGGCACAGACTTAATGACACATGTCCAGTGACCCAAGCTGGTATAATTATAGAGGTTCATTGAAGAGCAGCACAGACCGAGTGGTGCATACCCATTGCTCGAAGTCGACGTCAAAGATGTTCATTGAAGAGCGGTACGTACCCAGTACCACGTTCCTAGTTCCGCCTCCCCAATAATTCATGTCGTCGCGAAAGAGGTTCGTTAAAGAGTTGCACGTAGTTACGACATACTCAGCGACCCAAGTTAGTCTGACGGCTGGTTTTGAACACTACTCTTTCAGCACATGAGCCCATTGGAACATGGACTACACAGTGACCCAGGTTGGCGGAAAAATGGTTAGTTAGTTAGTTAGTTAGTTAGTGAGTTAGTTAGTTAGTTAGATAGATAGATAGATAGATAGATAGATAGATAGATAGATAGATAGATAGATAGATAGATAGATAGATAGATAGATAGATAGATAGATAGATAGATAGATAGATAGATAGATAGATAGATAGATAGATAGATAGATAGATAGATAGATAGATAGCCCCTGGAAAATGCATCATGTATCCTGTTAATGCTAATCGCATTAAAACGATAGAAATCGATAGAGATTTTTCACCTTCCACAGCGCTTCCATCCCTATAGGCCTGCAACCGCTCTCATATCGCCGACGCACGGAATCGCTAAAGTTTCTGCTTTGCATTATTAACTCCTCGTGCCGTATTTCAACAGATAATTATCTAAGTCCTCCTAAACCATCCAATACTAGAAGTCACCATCACCTAAACATTGCGCCATATTTTGCCAGTTCAGACATTTTTAAATACGGTATCTTTCCCCGTATTATTGAATATTGGAATTCTTCGCCTGGTAATTCTCTGATTTTAAGCTTATTTTTAGCGACCACTGAATAGGTGGTTATTTTCATTGAGTCTGTGTTATTCATATGGCCTTTGTTATTTGTCATTGTCCTGCTTTTCATACCCACTCCTGCAAAATAGGCCAATATGGCTGCAGTATCTAAAAGTAAATAAATAAATAAAACTGCTGTTCGCACAACCCAGCCCGCGACCCATATTCGGGCACAAGCCTACAGGCAGCAGACAGAAGCCAGCACTTGCAAAGTGCTTTACAAACACACGTTGCAATTAGTTAACAGCTATTGTGCTTCCTGTTACCATAGATCTAATCAAAACCAACCGCGTACGCTAGTCAAGTGTTAAAGCGTAGTTTTGTTTGCATCCTCCCCGCATACAATTTGCGGACGCCGGCGCCTTACTGCCTTTCTTCGTTGGGTCACGAAGGGTTAGGGCCAGAACTATTCACATGACTCATGCCCGTGGCGGTGGTGGTTGGCAGGTGGCGTCTGTTCTATGAAGTATCACATTTTAAGCGTATACCTTTCTTTGCCTCTCACAGAATGTACGTGGTGCTCACAACCTTGCGCACTTTAGTAAATGCGAATGTTGCGCGAAGACTCGGTAGACATTCTTAGTTGGGCGTCCGCAGCAGCTCTGCGAACACAGGAAAGCCGCGGAGGCGACAGTGCGCGTGAGCAGTACGCAGGAGCACTCACGGTCCCTTGCGTGCGCCCGGCGCTTTTCGAAAGGTGCGTAGCGCCCGCTGCGTGCTCTGCGGGCTTTGCGGACGCGTTCTCGCGTGTCCACGAAAGCGCATTTTTCGATATGGCTCCGGCCGAAGATATGACTCCGGCTTGTGGTTTGGCTTCGTGGCGGCAGATATTGGCTGCACAGTTTCAGGGGCTGGCATATGGCGGCGCTGAGTAGCACAAGTCAGCAATCCCTTTCTCAACTTTTGCGTCCGCGGCCAACTATTGCCGCCTCGTGCGCGCGCGCTTAGCTACGTACGCACGAATTTGCGCGCTGCGTACGTGGGTGGTTGCAGACACCCAACTGAAACGGTCTAGTTATGTCTTTTACAGGACAGCGTTACACCGTATTCGGAACGTCTTCGACCATTCAAAGAACCTTGTGTTCGTCCATATGACATGTTCATCTTATTAGAACTACACAGTTTTTAGAAAAGTCACATGTGTGACCGACGTGCCGAGACTCCATCCTACATAGGTCTAAGAGGTCATTTTGCCGTGCAGTTGTATCGTATGTGCGTATGTGCAGTGCAAGAGCAGCTTTCAGAATGCGTGCTTTTGTTGGATTCATGCACTTGGCGGCCTAAATATCGGCTTGTCGATCTATATGCATGTTGCCCATATCTAAAAAAATATCGCAGTTTCTACCGAAAGGCGAGCATCGATTGCGATAGCGCATTAGTAGCCAGCTATACGAAGTAAGGATAGTAGTTTTATTCGCTGTAGCAACTCGAAAACATTCGCTTACTAAATAAATTAACAAGCGTGGTGTCACGGGCGCACACGCAAACATAAACACATCTCACTCGATGAGCGCGGACACTCGCTGTCAAAGTGCTGAAGTGGGGAACAGCGGCAGCAGCGAGCGAATTGACCTTCTTGCTGCCTCTCGCTTCACCGCGAACTAAGGGGCTAGAACATAGCGCTCACGAAGCTATGAGCGCACGGCCCACCTAGACTCTGTACTGATCGCAGATCGCTTTCAAGATAGGGCCCGCGCGGCTGACTCTACTCAACGCAGATCGCTTCCAACATAAAGCCAGCGCAGCCGCGCTCATCCACGCCACACGCACCCTCCGCCAGACTAGAACTCCCTCCCCCCTCGGGCGCTTTGCGCGCTGCGGAAGACGGCGTGCTTCGTCACCTCCTTTCTCCCTTGAGCGCCCGAGATCGAGTCACCATCCTCGGCTCACACTCGCAGCTATAGCACACGGCGCGCGGCCACGATGTTATCGCACTTGGACTTTATACGGAACATCACAGCGACGCCGACGCCGATGAAGACCGGTGGAAATGCGCCTGGGGTGCGCAATAAAAAAGTAGATGACTAATGGGCAACGCATCTGGCCCCAAACTACGCATTACTGCAACAGCGTGAGTTCCAACACCCGGGTTATCCAAATATTTATTTGTTTGTTGTTTGTGTTGTTTTCTCGATGTGGTGAGGGTGTAGTTGAGGATGAGAAGGTGGTCTAGCGACGGCGGCGTAACGGAACGGACAGACATACTAGTACTGCGAATGCTGCATCGAGCTTCTTCGCAGTGCGATAAAAAGAAATTAAAAAATTTTTATGAACCATGGTGTAGTATCAACAAGCTCTAATGAGTAAAGAGGATTGGCCAGAAGGTTTTAATTAGCCAGTCTTATAGTAATTACCGTTGTGTTGCACATTTATTTCTCTAGGACTGGGTATATTTTTTTATTGTTTTATAAAGATACAAACAATTCATGGCATCGCTTTCAACCGCATTGTGGTGCTTCTGGTACAGCTTCTTCAATTACATAAGTGGTTTGGAATCGATGGGGCCGGGTTTGTCATTAGGAACGTAAAATGACATACTTATTTAGACAGGTAATAACTGCTTTAAGTACTCTTTTATTCCCAGAACCATTGCAGAATAGAATAGCCCTGCCGATGATGTTATAACACAGGATTCATTGTCTTCATTTGAGAAATATTTACAATAATTATTTGAGCCGTGTTACTTATGTTTACGTGTGCCTTATTTCTTGTGGTATTTAGGGTTTGTTAGGCGTGAGTGTTATCTGATCTCGTTCTGTCTTTTCGGTGTTATTTGGGGTGTGCTGTTTTGTCTCTCAATTATTTGTATTATTCATCACTTTTTCTGCTTTTGACATTTAACAAATTCTTATATTCATTCACTATTATATAGGTAGCACTTATTTTATCGTGTTTGTGCATTTTTATGTAAACACTTTTTTACGTATCACACCTGCTATGATCTCTATTCAAGATCGCAGCACTTATTTTATCGTGTTTGTGCATTTTTATGTAAACACTTTTTTACGTATCACACCTTCTATGATCTCTATTCAAGATCGCAGTATCCGTAAATAAATAAATAAATAAATATGATGTTCGGCATGAACAGTATACTGTTCTCTTCGTATAAAAGTGTTGCATGAGAGTTTTTGTTTTGGGAACCTGTGCTACGCGGGCGGCTTTGCCGGTAATTCTGCGCTTACGTCACAACCACAAAAAACGTTTACCCTTGAACTGAATGCCCGAAAGCAGTATAGACGTTTATTTGCCAATTTTCCTGCGCAGCGAAAGTAAAACCACATTGTCTACAGTCGACCCTCACGTCCACTTTAGCGAGGAAATTAAGTCTTTTTCTCGTACTTCCGACTTACTTACAGCGCGTATTCCGTAGGTCCCGGCCCAATGTACTCGAATAACGCGCTCTTTTTCCCTGGTTTCCGCGAATGTGGCTCTGGAGAGCGTTTGCTTGCTCTCTCCTTACCTCCATTTAGCGGTGCCAAGCCTCTTTTGGCGAGTGGCGCCATCTCTTGACGAGCGGGCGAAGCAGGGAAGCTCTCTGGCGCGCTTCGCCGCAAAGCGCGGCCGGCCTCGGTCGGGACACCCAAGAAACGCACAATAAAAAGTCTTCGCGCCGCCTAGTGCGTCCCTTCACATCGATGCTCCGCGGCTCTAGCCCCCGCGCCTTCGTGTCATTCTACTTGCTCGTTTCTTTTTTCTGTTTTTATACAGCTCAGTTTGTGCACTATCGCGTGCAGAGCGTATGCCACGTTCTCCCGAGTTCAATGTTCCGGGCCCCGTCAACGCACCTCCGTGGAATCTTGCTGCCGGTTGGGCTTCTCCGCGGTACCGGGCTGCACGGCGGCGAAGTGTGTGTGCTGCAGTGATCCGCAAAGCGGCTCGTTCTCTAGGAGCCACCGCCTACGCGCCACTGCGGTCGTTTTGACAGCCGCCGGCGTTTCTCCGCCCGTCGCCGCAGACGTGCGCTATCAACGACTGGCTGCGTTGTATTCGTCGGTGGCATTGTCATCGGGGGGAGAGGACGTGATTTTTAGGCGGCCGGCCTCGCGGTGCGCGTTTCGGTGGGTACGACGTCGACTGTCGTTTTTTTTTCTTCTTCGAACTCGGTCCGTTGCACGCTCCCTGCTCGCGCACTGTCGAGGTGTGCGCGACTGCATGCGCGCAGGTGGTATGGTTTGTCACTTTGGCGATGATCATGATGATGGTTATGACGATGTTTGAATTGGCGCGCTTTGGTGAAAGTTTACTCTGAGCTCACAGCTGCCGTCGCAATATCCCATACTATCCTTATTTTTTTTGTGGGGGGGGGGGGGGGGAGGGGGATTCCTTGCACGCGGTTTGGTGTTAACAGTATCAACTCAATTCGATGGTAAGAAGCATGGAGCTCGCAAGGAGAAGAACTTGCAAGGAGCCGAATCGTGCGGGACTTGTTGCGTATGCTTTGCCAGCAGCGCGCTTATGAAAACTCCGTGATCTACCAGTGAACAGAGAGCGTATAGTGCGCGTCACCGACCCTAGTCAAATGTGCGCGACGGATATGCACCGAGAGACCAGCGGGAGCATTTGAACTACCTCCTCGTTGGGAAGTGACTCTTGTTTTTCTTTTTTTTAATCTGACGTCCAAAACGGAGAAGAAAAAAACATACCTCGGGGCATCGTCGTGCATCGGGGGTATGCGCACATCCGTCAAAGTGTTTCCTTTGTTTTGCTATACACGTCCCTGGTCTCACACTGAAAAAAAAAAACAGTATAGCTCTCGCTACGTGGGCGACGTGAAAGTCGTAACTTACGGTTAGCGCGACACCGGCGTCAGGTAAATTCACGCCTTATACACTATACCGCGAGCACAGAGGCGTTGCATCAGATAAGTGACCCTGTCGCGAGAGCGACGAAGCGGATCCCCAACCGTACTACTACACACGCACTGAACAGTGTCACTCCGTCACGCCCTGGAGGCAAGGTATAGCAACAGAAGCGAACTCACTGTAACACGCGGGAAGGTGAAGTAATAAAATCAAAAGAGAGCACGAGCTCGACTCGCATTCCAGATTCTGCTGTGTTCGCGTTCCCTTTAGAGTTTCCTTCCTTTTTTTTTTTTTTTTTTTTTTCGCTGGCACCAAGCTAGGCGTCCCTTCCGTATATAGGAAAGTCGGAGTGGATGTACGCGCCGGGCGCACCTATGCAGCGGACGGTGCTTCCTTATTTGTTTGCTCTACGGCCGGGCGAAAAAAAATCTGTCACGAGTATTTTTGGTGTGTCGTCGCTCGCTCTCTCATAGCTGTCACGACGAAGAAGAAGCGAGGCAACCCTTCTCACTATACCCCATCGCTCCCGTTTCTGCTGCTACTCCGCGCGCTGCCAGCCTTGCTCCCTTCTGTCATTCTCTTCCACTTTTGAAAACTATTTTGTGCGTTGTCTTCTCCGTTTCTTTATCTTCCGCTCTCTCTCTCTCTCTCTTTCACTCGTTTCGTTGGGAGCGCGTGCAAGCGCCGACGCTGCCTCCTTTTCCCCCCTCCCATACCCCGCTTCTTCTACGTCCGTTTTCGGTGCAACCAAACGCGCACCTGCGGGTTCGTTGACCTCTGGAAGCGCTATATTTGTCGCCGCTCCTCAGATTCGGTTCTGCGGATAACAGCCAGGCAGAACAGTAAAAGAAAGGAACTCCTCTTCCTTCTCGTCGTCGTAGTCGCGCGTGAAACAAACCAAGTCCGCGGACGGAACGAGTAGGGAGAAGCGACGTAAAGGCGAAGAGAGAAGACGGCGGCAGCGCCGCGCATACCTACTACCTATATGACTCGAATCGCGCGAGCACGCCGAAAGAGCTTTGAATTAACTTTACGAAGGGGAATTTATGGCCTCTTCCCGAAACGTGGAGCCGGGACGCCGTATTTCACCGGGGATTCGTTCGACTAGAGCCGCCTATTTCGCCGGCGTCATTTCCGTCTCGCGTGTGCGTAACCACTTTTTGCGTTTCCGTTTTGCTTAACTCTTTCGCGTTATACTACTTCGCGTTGAGTGGTGAAGCAGCGGAGTCTCTCGTCGCCTGCTCCACGGTATACCCGCACCGGCCCGATGGTCCGAAAGAAATGCGCTGTCATAAAACGCTAACACACTGCGGATGCGACAGGACGGAGCCGTCTTTAACTTACGAACTTTCGTACGCTTTTTTTTTTCTTTTTTAATACAGGTGCCGCATGCGAAGCCCGTTCTTCATGTCAGTATGTTTGTACTACACATACATCGAATTGCCTTATTGGCAAAAGGACTTACTGCGACGCCACGATGATCTATCTCTTTTGATATGACCTAACTATCCCATTATCCTTATTTTAAGAGCTTATTCGAATGTGAGAGAGATGCTTTATAGCGATGGTATGCACTGGCGCCGTAGAACGAGCACGTTTTGCATTTTCCTGAACGACGCTGTCCAGACGTATATATTGAGAGTTCGAGCAATGGAGACATCTATGTAAGAGCTATGCAACTGAGGTTGATATGCAAGATATATGTACATATGGTTATGATGACGATGAACGCCTACTGTAATATAACAGCCTTTCATTTAGGTGTATAACCACCGGGATGCGACCGTCGGAGTAGCCTGGTGTAGTTTGTGGTGCAAGCACTCGTCTAAGCAGTACGGTTCGAAAGGAGCCTCTACAATAACGCGGCCTGGCAGAAGCGGTTTTGCTTCTGCTACGGAACGAGCTACAGGCACGGTTGACTACACTGGAGGATACCTTCGCTGAACCCTGCATGCCCGTATGAGCAACATATAGCCAGATATATTCAAGCCCGGTCAGAAACAAGTTCGCTTTCAAAACAGCCTTTATTCACTCAGTGAGGAAGCTAAGCTGGCCAAGCTGCGAAAGCGCCAGCTTAGGTGCGCTTAGGAAATTTGAATGATAGCCACACGAGTAATGAAAAGAAACGGTTTGCCCAAAATAAAGCGTTTCTTCGGATTATAGAACACACACTGACTGAATTATTAAGCGATATTGTTGCGCCTTTCCAGCGACAGTGTGAGCCGCCTAAAGATGCTGTGACGTCATCTTTTGGTCCCTTCCTTCTACGAGGCAGCATTTTTCAGTTTTCCGGTGCAGAGCAAAAAGTTTACGAACCTTATTTCAGACGCTGTGCGCCGATCGGCGCACACCGTGTCCTCTTTGTCCTTGCCTAGGTGACGTAGCACGAAATAAGAGCGCGTCCGTGAACTTGCGGCTAAGCCAGCTTGTCTAGCGCCGAGCACCGAGCACGTCATTGGTGGCCCCCACAATTACCATCCGCCAGTCGCGCGTGCAGTCCGCTCCCCTTTCCGCCGAAATGTGGCTCGTGTAATCCAAGTTTTCACTTGTTGCGTCATAGCAGACGCTCTTTTACACACGCATACGTCAGTGTCTTAAAGAACCGTCTGCAGACTTTCGTTAATCTACGCCCGAGGATCGAGCAAACAGTGCACCGCCTTTGTCGCCGTGCGGCCCGATACAGCGTCCGTTCTGCCGCGTCATGGCGCGTTGCTTCGTCAGCTTCGTCGCGTGACGAAGGTGAACTCTGAATCGCAAGATGCTCACGCTCAGCGTGGTCGAGTTCGAGGTGACCACGGTCACCGAGATCGTCGTCCAGCACTCCCGCTCCTCGAGTCGCGCCAGCGGCGTGGAATCGCCGGCGGCAGCCACCCCGAGCAAGGACTGCGGCGGGAGCGGCTTCGAGCTGAAGCGGCGCTCGGGCGCGTCGTCTTCGGCGACGATGGACGACCCGTGTGGCGACGGCGACGAGACGCAAGGTAAACCGGCCGGCGTGGTTCGGCTCGTGCGCCGTTGTCTCTCCGCGTGATTAACTTGTGCAGCACGGCAACACGTGATCTAACATGTTGAGCGGACGATAAACAGCACACATTCTCGTGTGAGGGGCCTTCTGTTAAGGCGATGTTTCAGCACTCTTTCGGTTTGCGTGCGGCTCGTGTAATCGGCCCTGCCCCTCCGGTGGCGTTGCCTTAATTTTGGGTTGTAAGCGTATAATGTGTATTCTCCGTTCGTACGGTGTCCCCTCGCTGCACAAGTTTATCGCGGCACTGTGTTAGCATGGTCACTTCGATGATTGTGACGGAAGAACGAGCACAAGTATAGTTTAGCGAGCGCAAGGGTATGGAGCAAGCGTATATAGGGAGTCGTTTATTTCTTCGTTTTATCGCACCGAGTATATGCACTCGCTTGGTCAAGGAGTGGCAGTTTCTCTGATCACTTAAATCACTGATGGCTTTTTATTGGTGACGTTGAAGGAGCCCCCCCCCCCCCCCCCCCCCTCCCCTCCTTCCTCAGCAACCTTCACAGAGCAGAAGGTGGCTGCAAGAAAGAAACCAAGCAATTACAGAAAGACGATCTTTAATGAATACATGAGCTTCGTCTCTTCCCGTACGCTCTGAAAACAATAGTGTGACCTATGCGTGCGCGAGGACAAGTGCACACTTCGTGCACAGAAACCCACAAACCACGAGCACTTAGTGGAGGTAATGGACCGTACTTGTACAGGTATCAATCTACATTTGTCAAAGCCACCAGTGTATACGGCCAGCCATGGGTTCGTTGGGCGTTCGTTGATATTCCGAGAAAGCCCTCCTCGGGTGCCTGTGTTCCTGCGTCTGGCGAAGGATCACAAAAGGAGAAGCCGTTAGAGAACGAGCGAGCAATTAATCTGGCTAACCACGCCGCCGAACGTTACAACGTGGGAGACGCCAAAAAACGTGATGTTGGCAGCTGTGCATGCAAATGCAGCTACACGCTTGCGAGGCACGCGTTGTAAATTGTTCCATACACGTGTCGTGTTCTTAAAGTCGGTAGTAGTTGCCGCAGAGTATTTTGTGTCTTTTTTTTTTTTTCGTTGGGAGCGACCGTTGTAATATACGACCACGTTTGTTTCGGCTGTCACGGAATATGGACCACGCACGAAGTCGTTTTTCAGTGACTGCGAATGGCTGCTAGATAGGGGTGTATCGAGCCATCTGCTTCTTTTTTTTTTTTCATAGTGGTACGACCATCAGGCTCGTTCCAGTAATTGAATTTTCCTTTACATTGTACCGTGCTATATTAGATTGTCTTTTCTTTTTTCTCAGTGTCCATATACTGTTGCCAAGTTTCAGTCCCTCGATCGGTTAGTTCTTGCATAGTCCTGTTATAAAATAGAGCGCAAGTCATTTCCCCAAGTATGCTTTGAGAGTTATTAGAGTTACTAAAAAATAAATGAATTGCTTGCACAGAGATTGTAATCTTTAGAACATTTGCTATGCTTAATATATATACGTGACGTGGCTGTACCCGCGCTTACACCTTTCATGAATTTTTCATCAGTGCATTTTCTCATGTCTATTTCGTACCATTTTTAATGTTTTCTTCGTTTTAATTGCATCATTATGTATTATGCATGTAAGTAGACGCGCCTTGTCCAGGTGGCTAAACTTTCTCCCTGCTCTCGTTAACTATTATAAGTAAGCATTCTCTCATATCGCATGAATAGGCCTAGAGCCATCATTTAATTAAATAAATGATTATCTCTCTCTCCTTATCTCTCTCTCTCTCTGTGTCCATATAATTGCTATCGCAACAAACAAGAAATTACTTTCACGTCAGCTTAAGGAGACTTGAAGATATCGGAAGAGTGCACATGTCTCTCCCTCGTAGCACGGTTTATCCGAGTGGTACACCATTGCTTCCTCCTCTCGGTCCTCTCTGTAATATGTTGCTTCCACGTTATAGAAGAACGACGTGCACATAACCGTCGCAATAGTGCTCCATATGCAAAAATGTCTACAGGCGTCTTTCTGCTAAGTCTGTAGGTTGCCTACAGACAGTTTGTAGACTCTCGACAATACACTTTATTGCGATAGTAGTTATATGGACACTCCCGGTGCATTTCTGCCGTCGCCGTGAGGTTCCGTATGAGTGAAAGCATGCGAGGGTGAGCCGGCGAACACGGTTCAATCTCGCGTGCGCGAGCGTGGAACGCTGCCCAGATGCATGCCCTCTCCTGTGGCGCGCCAGGCCAAAGCCACCTAGGGTGGTAAGACGAGGGAGGAGGGGCGTTCTTCTCCGGCGGCTGCTAGGATGCCTCGATCTGATCCTCGCCCGCCGCTCCATACAGAGTGGAGACAACGGCGGCGTCTACTACGGCGTTGGCCACGCTAACCGCGGACGTCGTAGTAGACGCCTTTGGCGGACGATCTAGGGAATCGTTTCCGGCGCTCGTGTGTCTTGAAAGCGATCTGCGACGTGGCCAAAGTGCGCGCTTGCGCGGGCCTCATCTTCAAAGCGATCTGCGATGTTTCAGAGTGCGCGTAGTGCTGGTCGCTCCGTATGCGCTGTGCTTTTGACATTTCGTTCGCGTTGAAACGACAGATGCACGGAGGTCAATTGGCTCGCGACTGCTGCCGCGATTCCTAACTCCACCATTTTCACAGACAGTTCCCGCTGTCATCGAGCGAGATGTGTTCATGTTTACCCGTGCCCGCGTGACATCGTGCTGGTTAGTTTAGTTAAAACCCGTTGACGGGCTAGTTGCTTTGAATTCATGATAGAATGTGTAAGCGCGACTGAACAAGGACGGAGAAACAAGCAGACACACAAGGACAGCGCGGCCTACGTGTGTCTGCTTCTTTCTACGTCCTCGTTGAGTCACGCTTATACACATTCTATCATTGTCAATATAGTTAGTAAGCGAATGTTTGCAATTTCATACGGCCGACAAAACTACCATTCTTACTTCGTACAGCTATCTACTAATTTGCTATCGCAATCGGTGCTTCTCCTTTCGGGCGGATCCGCGAATTTTTTTCGTCGACGGAACGGTCTTTCTGCAAGCAACCCACCTGGAAAGCTATACGGACCGCTATATAGTCCAAAGACTCGCTAATGAGATCCGTTAACGGGCAGTGTATAAACTACGCACAGCCAAAGGACAAGACAGGAAAAGCGGTCCCGAAGCAATCTATATTGACAAAGCGAATACTTATACCAAACGCATTTCCGTAAGCGCTCGGCGACTTCCAAGGCGTGACTAGAAACTATTCTCTCCCGTTGCACTCCCGCACTCGCGCCGAGGGTAATGCGTGCGGCACAGTCGCACAGCTCTTCGCAGGAAAACGAGCGGTATTTGTTTGCACGGATCTCGGGCGCAATACCACTGGAGTGCACTCCGGGACGATTGGCACGGCGCGAGCCGCTGCGAAAAAAACCCCGCCGCTCATGCGGGCCGAAGCCGCAAACGACAGCGAGTGCGTGATCGGGGACGCGCAAGAGGCACGAATGCCGAGAGGTATCAAGTGGTGGGGCGGCTGTGTGCATTAGCCGATGTGTGCGCGACACTTCAGCGAAATAAAGGAGTGAACCTGAGTCCTGTGTTTACCTCTGAGAGGAAGAATGTGAGTTGGAGCGAGCGACATTGTGGTTCCGGGGAACTTATATAGTTTGACTTCCGTTTAATGCATTGAAAACCCCCCTAGTATGAGTGTTACAAATGCGGGGTCGGAATACACCCGTGCATAATTTGCATAAGACAGAATTAGGGCACTTGAACGAGAAAGTACGCGGCGTAAGTGGCAAATAGGTAAAACACAAAGGCATAGACTTAACTTATGCGATCTAGAAGTACACGAGCAGATAAGTACGTTAAATGTAAGCCACTTTCTCTCTGTGTGTGTGTGTGTGTGTGTGTGTGCGTGCGTGCGTGCGTGCGTGCGTGCGTGCGTGTGCGTGTGTGTGTGTGTGTGCGTGCGTGTGTGTGTGTGTGCGTGCGTGCGTGCGTGTGCGTGTGTGTGTGTGCGTGCGTGTGTGTGTGTGTGTGTGTGTGAACAATGCGCAGTGCGTTTCATAAACACAGAAGGGCCGGTGATGGTCGGCATTTGGTTAGGTCTCGGGATTATGTACCCGTAAAGTTTTCCATGAAGCCCACTAGAGCGAAATATGAAGCAGTTCTCCACTGGAGCGGTGAGCATCGCCGTTCACTCAGCATGGAAATTGTGAGTACAGTAAAATATGTTGCTGGGGCAGTTGGTCGAAGACAGTTATCGTAATAAAGGATAGTGCACATGGATTTGCCTAAACAGCGTCCTTGTGGTTTCAACCGGCTTTGTGAATTTGCAAAGTGATGGTTGTCAACGAAATATTGATATAGAAATAAAATAATTTGTAACTGTTATTCGTGTGGACGGAGGCTTATTAGCTTCATTCGCTTAGGAATATATATGATTGGTTTTGGATATTTATAGCCATAAAGCGCAACAAATAATGCTCGCCCAAACGCTGCAATACTCACTTGGAGGAACGCTTGATGTTACTTTGAATTAAATTTTGTTGAAAAGAACGAAAAAAAAATAGAAAGTAAGCATGCAATTGGCATTTTGGTTATCGAAAATATTCCATTTCAGCGTTTCCTTTATTGTCTACGACTTCATTGTTCCCACTCTGACAAATACAATTTTATATTACAAGTTAGACAATAATCGTAATTAAGTCATTCAATCGGGAAAAAAATTACTCGCGATACCCAACTCGACATTGAACCCTTGGTTTTGTTCGGCGATTGATAGTCGGGACACCATGTTTGAGTAGCGGGTATTTCCTGTAATCCTTTTTAACTCCGTAGGAGTACTATTTATTTATTTATTTATTTATTTATTTATTTATTTATTTATTTATTTATTTAACATAGAGAACACTTCAGACAGTGGGTCAAGAGAGAGGCAACACCGTTTTTCTGTCTCGTTTTGTTAACTGTGTTGTTCGCCTGCTCGTAGGGTGGTCAACTTGACCAACTTGGCACACTTTTGATGTAGTATAAGTTTGCACCGAAGTATACCTCTTTCGTGGTATATGGCTCGCCGAAGTGAAGGTTACTGTTTTCTTGAGTCTTCGTGTTTCTGTGGCTCTGTCATCCGTATTCGCGAATGTCGGGCTTGGAAATATGTCTATCAAGAAGAACCTCATTTATACCTACTCAAGAACAATTCTATTTTGTGAATTTTATTATGTGGAGATCAAATTTAGCAGCTTTGTACATGTGTTTTCTGATCGTTGCGTCTATCATGGTCGCCGTTTTAAGCAAAGTTATCATGCCAGAGAAGGTGAATCGCCGGCGCTACCTGTAGACCAGCCTGTAGAGCAACCTCTCCTTATATAAGATCAATGAAAGAACGGCTCCTCATTCGCATTCTGATGTCTTTCTTTTATTCCTTTCTTGTTCTTTTTCTTTTGTTCTGCCTTTTTCTTTCTTTTTTGAAGGGCAGCTTGAAAGCCTTCAGGACGAAATAATCACAGACGCAGAACGACCGAACCCGCCTCTTTCTTTCGTGCAGCCTGGTACTGGCTTCTTCCCAGAATATTTCTCTCCTTGGAACGTGGTTTACAGCAGAGCAGGCATTGCAGTGCGCTGGCAAGTGCGCCAATTCATCTTTAGTTAACTTTTGTTCATGTTCCCTGGCTCGATCATTCAGGCACCGTCCCGTCTGCCCCACGTAAGACTTGCCACACACCAGGGATTATTTTTCATACAGAACTCTTACATTGCATTTGGCGTACGGCTTGGTAGGGTTCTTTCCGCAGCCTTGCCTTCATTTAGGATCACCGGAGGTGCGAGGGCAGAGCCGCGCCAGCTTAAAAGAGGCTAAAAAGACAAGGGGGACTCCAAACCTGCCTGCCACGTTCCTTGTGTTGCGAATGACCCTGTGAACATACGGTACCACTTCAGGTGTGGCGGCCATAGTAGTCGTCCTCACCATTGCCCTAGATCCTTCTACCTTCTGAAGGAGGGTTTCCACCGCTGGCGTTACCATCGAGTCAGGGAACCCTGCGTCTTAAGACGGGAAATCTCATTGTGTAATGCGAGGTGCATCCTGTGCACGTACGACTTCCGGAGAGCTGATTCTAAACAGAGCATCGCTACTTCTCGTTTTACTATCCTTGACTGGAAGGAGTCACATGACAGCAAACTGCTGTGACCGAGAGAAGTACTGCCAGCACGCGTGCATGGTCTTTAGCAAACGAAATGCTTAGATCTAAAAAACGCAGGGAATTTCCGATTGGAAGTTCCTGAGTAAAAGAAATCCTTTTATCGAGTCGGCCAAGAATGGCTAAGATGCTGTAACAACTATTCGTTAAAATGCTGTCACAATATATGCAGTAAATACGAACCAGGCCAAATACAAGTTCTTTTCAAGTGCCAGCATACGCGGCTCATGTCCTCGGCCCAATGATAAGAATAAATGGACCAATCCACTGGGGCAAGCACGGCGTCATTCAGTCGATGTAGAGCCCTCGGCTGTATCCGCTGACCGCGACTAAAGAAAAGCGAGATCAAGGGGATGGAGTGAAACTGCGTGTTCTGGTCATCCTTTGCTTATCAGTGCCGTTGCTAGAGCAATTCGTTACACTGATATTCACGTTGCCGTCGGCACATTCTCGCTACATCTCTCGCGATATTCCGCGAGGCAGAGTATTTCTCTTGTAGCTTTAACATTCACGCTGGTGTTTGGAAAACGCTTTCGACCGTAGGCTCTCCTAACTCAAGCTGGGGGCGCACTCATTAAAGCACTTTTGGCGCCATGGAATAGTTTGAAAGAATTAGCTTTTGTTGAACGAATATCACCTTGTGTCTTAGCAATGCCTAATTTTACAAGTGACGTACTGTGCAAAGCTCAAGAAGATTCGCGGAAAGAAAGATAGTACATAGTGTATATTATCAACCTTTATAGCAAGAAGCACCACGTAGCCAGTATGAACCAACTAGACCGTCCGTAATAGAGTACATCTGCAATGTAAATTTAATGGGCTTGCGGCTGACCTGCAGTTGACTTCCTCCTTATGACCATACATTACCAGGAAAGCCTATTGATCCAAATATTTTCATGTGCCTTGTAAGAGTTGAGGTCGAGCATGTAAAAAATGGTAGCTGGACTATGCCGTCGTCCGACTCATTCACGCTAAGGACGTTCTCATCGAGAAGGAGGAGTTCGGCGTTCATTTACAATATCTGCATGAGGAGTGGAGAACGTTGCGTCTCAACGATCTAGCATGACTGAATTGAAGCACACCCTGAGGTGCCGGAAATGTCTGCTTAAATCCCCTCGGTCCTTCCTAGATCCCTAGACCAGGGAAATCTGCCGTCACACTTTCGTCCAATCGGAACGCCCGAAGTCGCCGAAGGATCCGCGTTGAGGGCGAGCGTGCTCATAATCACTCCGGTACCTTTGTTCGCTGAACACACAGAAAGAAGGGGAGTTTAGCAAACAGGGATTGTCACGCTTGACTCAAACTGGCGTTTCTTGGTTTCTGGGATGACCCAGTAATTAGCTGGAACGTCTGTCAAACGACCTTGGCGAGCAGCAGTGGCCATGGGGAAACGACGTAGAACACCCTTTTCCAGGGGAGGTATTCTGTAAGAGTCCACTATAAGAGTCCACTGTAAGAGTCCACTGTAAGAGTCCCATTTCTCCTGAGAATGGTTTTGCTCCATCACTTCACCCCGTCCGACGAGAAACGCAGCGACACAGTACACGAACACACCCGCCGCTGATAGTAGGCACCAGACTTTGGCAAACTTTTCTCGTCGTAACTTCACTCGGGAGCGAAATAAAACAGACATGGAACAAACAGGTAGGATGTGTGTTTCCAGCGGTCGCCGTGGGATGCTGTTTTTAGGCAAAGCGTAGTGCAGCGTCAGCGATGCTCGCTGCAATGTTTCTTCGCCGGATCACGGCTTGGAATAAACGCACGCGCCACAAATGCCGCATCGTAAGCTCGCAGTAATATTTCCGGCATGATAGACAATCACAAACAGTTCAGGAATTCACTGTGACGAGGCGTTGACGCGCACAGCTGACGCGACTTGGCCCAGTTCGCAGCCCGGGCGGCCATCTTCTCCGACGGCGGGGTCACCGGCCGTCCGGCGCATGACGTCGGTCCAGAGTGCGCGCCCATTGGTGGATGTTCGTGTGCATCCGCCTTGGAGGAGTAAACGCCCCCTTTTTTCTAAAGTTGTATCCGACTATAGTGTACATGTCCGTTTCGTCTGATTGGCTGGGCTGAGCTGCGCGTCCACAGCAGCAAGGCGACAAAGACAATCGGCACTTCAGAAGCAGATGAAATGGACATGTCCGCTAGGTGGACTTTTAAAGAATACCTTCCCTGGAGTTTCTGCTCCCATCGCCGGGGAGCGCGGCAGTGTACCATGCATCAACACTCTTTTCGTCAAACGTGTCTCGCCTTCGTGTCGGCACTGGTCTGCCCCAGAGGACGCATTGTTAGCTTCACGGAGCGATTCGTCGCAGTAGGGCACGAGAGGCTAGAAGGTCACTTCCCCCGCTGGGGGGTCGTAAAAGCGTATCCTTTTTCGACGCTGAACAATAAACCCGCAGTTGATTGATTGAGTCAAAAATTGTTTGTGTGTTTCTGTGTTTGTTTGCTTGTTTGTTTGTTTGTTTGTTTGTTTGTTTGTTTGTTTGTTTGTTTGTTTGTTTGTTTGTTTGTTTGTTTGTTTGTTTGTTTGTTTGTTTGTTTGTTTGTTTGTTTGTTGCGATTCACTTACTGTAGTGGAGGGCATACAGCTGGAGAGAAGGCTTACACCACGCATCTCCTACCGCATGGACACACTTTTTCTTCACGAGGATGCGATCGTCCGAGCAACTTCTGTACACTGCTGAACCTTAAACTCAAAGGACCGTATTTAATGATCAGGAGTGAGCATTACATGGCTGAATCTTTACCACAGTCTAGGAAGAAGACGAAACTTCAGTTTGAAATGCAGGCTTACGGGCGTTTCCCGATTAAAATAATTAGCCTGCTGGCTATGGAAGTTGCGAGAGACGCGTAAGCTCGCCTGTCGAATGTCTTGCTACGCCTCATGCCTCGTCCTCCAGAGCTCCCGTGAACGCACGCTTTTTTAAACCTTTGCAAAACGTGTTAGTCAATACAGTTCGCGACGCACAGCTTCAACATTTCGGTCTGTAGAAGTTGACGGATAAGCAGCTCTGTTTCGGTCGGCATGCAGTACGTTAGTCTCTTCACTGGCACTTTTCTTCTTTCATTTTGCAGCGATAGCGGTTAAGATGTCCGCTCATTTGTGTCTGTCGCAGGGCAACATCATATATCATAACGTTTACCATCATCGTGCTTTCTTGATAGGAGTCGCCAGAAAATAACATTTTACCGCCAGTTAAAGGTGCGACACCGGGTAGCACACTTGAAAGCGTTCGTGTCGCCTTCCGGGTGGTCACTGTGCCGTCAGCAGAGTTGTGTTGTAGTCGTTATCATTCCGCCGTCATCCCACTAATAAAACCTTATATGCCCAATGACTCCCATATCCAATAACCCCATATACTGTTCTTTATGTAGCATTCCATGTGTTCATATTGCTACATATTGGGTGCGGTGGTTGTGGAGAATATGGTTCGTCTTTTTTTTTTTTCGCTACAGCTGCAATCATCGCCGTGCTGTCGTTATCTTCGAAGTCGCTATCAGCATCGCCGTGCCTTTGTCGTCGCTAGCGTCGACGCAAATGTCGCTGTTTGGTTTGGCATTTGAAGCTTTCCTCTCAGTCCTTCCCTAAAAGTAAGTCTTTAAACAAAAGTCTCTCATTGAAACTCATCGCTTCTCATTTTCAAGGCATCCCCTAAAGCCGTTTCGCTAAAAAAAAAAAAAAACAGCCGCAGAAGGAGCCCACGCCGAACGGTCGTGATCTCAAGCCTCTCTTGTCTTGAGTCTACTCAGTAATCTGCTTGGCTTCGAACAATGCAATGTCCCTTCTAATGGCCGTTTCGGCAAATGGACCATTGTGCCACGAATGTGCAATCTGCAATAAAGATTCAATCATTACGTGATTTATTACAGTAGGAGCCGCATTCTCAGTGGATCACATTCCAGAATGACATCTACAGTTCGTGTGAGGAGAGAAGGTTTGGGTGGGCCTGCAAACAGGATGGCCGCCGCTCCAGCGAGCTGTCGGGCTGGATACGGCACGTCGACGCTAAAGTGAGAGTATAGGCAAAAGTGTTAGCACTCGATAACATTGCTCCAGGTAAATTATCTTCAGTCAGTAGTAGCTCGTGTCCACCGGTTTTGTTACGCTACAAATGGGTTTCTGTGGAGATACTGAGATAGGAAATACCTGTGCTCCATCCTTCCTGCCTGTTCTGCAGCAGAATGAGAAAATAATTAAAAGTTATAATAAAAAAATATAGATAAGTACAACGCCGCCGCCACGGAGTGTTCAATCAGCATCCAATCAGCTGCCTCGCAGCTGCACCTACGCAGATGCTATAGTCTACAGTTCCTCGGTGAAGAGTCCCCCACGTACTTACATAGGCGAAAGGTCTGAACACACCGATCAGTTCGAGCTCACTCTAGAGTAAGAAAACTTAATAACCACCACTGCGTATGCATCGCTATACAACGACAAGCACTGTTCTAACCCTATGTCCACTGAAGAGGTTTTTGAGAATCTACCGCAAGTGACTCTCTGACCATAGTCCAAGTATTTTGTGCGTGGTTAAAGGGCGCTTCGTGCAGCCTTCCTAGTTTATTCACCGACGTTCTTCTCCCTTCGGAGTATCTCAGGCACCAAAGAAGGGCATGGTGAATATGTTCTCGGTTTCTTGGCTACAGCTGGGAGTACTCGCGAGAATTGGAGATGTATATTCTGTAGAGCGAGCGAGCGAGCGTGTGTGTGTGTGTGTGTGTGTGTGTGTGTGTGTGTGTGTGTGTGTGTGTGTGTGTGTGTGTGTGTGTGTGTGTGTACGCCACTTCCAACGTCTGACTGAGTTCAAACGTCAGTCCGACGTCTATACGTGCTGCGGGATATCTCCGGCGAGGTAGTAATTGCTGCGTCGGCAAACTTCATGTAACAAGGATTGCCTTCGCTGTATCGCTGTCAAACCATTTCTCTGTAGTGCAATCAGAAGGTAGTTGCTTTAGAATATTCCAAATATCCAACTCATGGAAGGTGGAGAATTCGTACATAGTATATATCTAGCTGCATTCCTTTATGTATTCTATGTAATCTTCTTATTGCTATTATTAGTAGTAATAGTGCAGAGTAAGCAACAAAGACAACCTTGTACCGGCAAACACAGTTCGGTAAACGTATGCGGTATTTTTCGGGACAATTTAAGAAGTTAGGTGCGCGCCTCAAGATCAAAACGCAGAAAAATATAAGAACTATAGAATATAAATACCGGGGCCTTCCCGTTCATTACTACGCAGCCTGAACAATGAAAGTCGTTACTATATGAGCTACAGAATTGGTTTATATAGAACTGATTTTAAAGCGAATGGCAGAGAAGCGCAGGTAATGCGGACGTTGTAACCCTGCATTTCCTATAATGCCCGCTGCGTCGCCCATTCTGTTCACGAGCTCAACACTGGCCCTCATTTCGGGCCTCGGCGTGCAAAGGCTCGGACCGAGGTAGAGGCCGTACGCACGTAGTCACCTAGCCCTTGTTCTCTCCACCACGCTATACTGCACACGGCACGCTATAGCTGCTCCCACGGCTCTCTTTGCAGCTGTCTCGTGAAGAATTCATACGGGCAGGACAAACTGCGTCAGGCGAGCTCGAAGGCTCCCTGTCCTTCCTTTACAAGCACAGACACGCTCTCTCTCTTTCGCGTTACTTTTTTTTTCCCTGCACTGCGGGCTGTTCCGCTAGGCCTGAGCCTGTGCTGCGTCAGGATAATGCCCGCAAATGACTTCGTGCTCAAACTCCTGCAAAGTGTGTGTGCTTGTGTGCGTGGGGGGGGGGGGGGGTGAGAGAGAGAGTGTGTGGGAGAACACGTGAAGCGTGGAACGCACAATGTTCGAGTTTGGAACTTCGTTTCGAAGTACGCTAAAGAAAGGCAAACGACGTAGTCCATTGCAGCATCGCTATAACGGTCTTAGCTGCGTGGCACTTTGGCTTATTGCAGCACGGTCGTTCTTAACCCTGCATGGTGCATATGTACGTTGGCATACTTTTATCTTTATTTTTAATTTGCGTTCGTCGTGGTGGCTGCGTAACTGCGGATGTCCTGAACAGGGCCACGTGTTTGCGTAGGTCTCATGCGCATTTGCGTCATGCCTCGGCAGCACTGCGGCCGTTTAAGCCGGTTGCGTTGGAAGCAGGTTAATTGTTTGCTAGCAAACAAATCCACGCGCAACTCCCGTCGCCCCAGGGCGTGGTCGGCAGGAGAGAGGGGTTCTCGCGATGTCCACATCGGCACGTCTAATACATCTACGCCCGGATGTTAACTCGAACGGCTGTTACGTGGGGCACAGTCCTCCTTTATAGGGTGTTCCAGCTAACGTTAGCCATGCTGTACACAGAAGAAAAAATATGTATACATAAAGAACACGATGACGACATGTGACGACCGAAAACCGCACGCCTTATAATCTTATCTTGGACCGGATTTTCTTAATCATTTCTTTTTCTTTGAACAGCTTGGCTGAAGTTAGCTGGCACACACGGTATAGGTAGGCCACCTGGCTGACGGCGTGCGTTTGACAAGTATCGCCTCACATTGTATGAACGACGCGCGTTATAAAAGCCATGAGTAAACGTTGGAACCTCAGTGGACCGGTATTCTCCGAAAATTCAAGCCTGAAAGCACTAACCGCAGGTGAATGCGTTTGAGTAGTGCCGCGGGCATCGTTTAATATTGAATAATGTGAGCACTCGTGAAACCATTGGTTGGGAGAAAAAAAAAATTAATGATTCCACAGGGAGGACACGCCGAACTCGTATTTAATATCCCTACGAAACCGCAGTTGCTGACAGAAATACCGGCGCAAGAATCATTAAGCGTTGGTGAAGGCTCGTAGGGCAGTCGTCTGCTGCGCTTTGAAACGTTGCCGCGCAATTGCCTTATGTTTGCTTCTCTCTCGATGATTGCATATATATATATATATATATATATATATATATATATATATATATATATATATATATATATATATATATATATATATATATATTACCTTTAGGCTACACCAATATGTAGAGAAGATGGGAAGAGCGCTTTTTTGCATATTCAAAACTTTTTCAAGATTTCAAAAAGCTCAACTGTCAAGTTTACAGCTCTGCAACTCAGCAATAAAAAAACTATCACAATTTTGTAAACTGCATCTAATAATACACCTAAGTGGGCAGAAATCATGCATTAGACTGTGTACGCCGCTCCGAAATATACTAATCATTTGTAAGTAGGATTTTCGCAAGCTTTCCTACACGCTGTAACATTTTTGCGTAAGCTGTATATTCATGTAGAAAATTGATGCGCTATTTTTCGTTTTTTTTATCTTCTCTTGTTATCGTATTTTTTCTGCGCTTATCCTATCCCACTGGGCAGAGTAGCCGACCGGACGCTTCATCTGGTTAACCTCTCTTCCTTTACCTCTTGATGTCTCTCTCTCTCCCCCTCTCCCTCTCTAGTCCGCTTTGGATGCTCCAACGGATGCAGTTTACAGAATTTCGGTATCTCTTCTCGATGCAGCATTACAGACGCGCAAACTTCATGCCTCAGTTTTCTTCTAAGCATGGTATGTTTTTAGCTCCCGTTGTCGGCGACCTTCAAGTAACCTTGGGCCAAAAGCGAGAGCCGTTATCCGGGCACTCAAACGAGAACGTCCGGGCAAGTTGTGAGAACGAAACTAGATCACATGGGCGCCAGTCAAGACAGCATTACATACGCTGGCTACTTCCCAAACAAGTTGCCAAAAAAAAGATCGTGAGCCATTCCACTCTGGTGGTTGACCAGCGAAGCTCTTTAGCACACCACACGGAAGTGAAACGGAATTTTGAACATAGGTACGAACTTATTTATTGTCCTCATGTGTGGTCATCCTGATGAAAGGCACACTCATTTATTGTCTTGATCGGCCGTCATTATTTCACTCGCAAGTGCAATCACATTCTTTGATAGCGTCAAATCGATGCACGTACGCCGCTGGGTGGTCGGCTGGGCCGGATCGGTGTGGCATCGCGAGGGATATGTCTCCAACGCGGAACGCGTAAACCACTCCCTTCTCGCTACCGACACATCCACTTTGAAATCACCGACAACGACAACAGGGGTAGTGTCACCGCAGCTAAATCACGCAAAGTGAATAGCTGTAAACCCTATGGCACTATGAGTCATTCCATTTTCTGCTTGCTTACCGGGCTATGAGCCATTTCTCACGGGGGTATGAGCCATTGATGATGAGAGTTTTCGGCATGCTGTTCTGTATGTCGTACGCGTGATTAGAAAGAATTTAAGCACTTTTCCCTTCACTTTGTCGAGTGCTTGCAACCTCTGCCTTACGGGACTATGAGCGGTTGCATTTTTCGTTTGCTTACGGGAGAATGAATACTTATAGGGGTATGAGCCATTGATGATGACAGTTTTCGGTGACGGACAACAAAAATGCACGGAACCTTAGCCACATACAACTTCGCTGTAAAAGATTGCCTGACTTCATCCAAGCGACGGTAAACAACATTACTTTGGTTTTGCCCAGCAGCGTGGCACTTACATGTTTCGAAATTTCGGCACAAGTTACGCGGTAACGCCCAGTATATGACGCGGTTACGATTCCGCCCAGCACTGGAGAAATTTTTTATAATTTTTTTGTCGCTGCGCGATACCCATGCCCAGCGACCCAAGTTGGCTTCAAGGAGGTTCACTTAAATGCGGCACATACTTGGTTGCGCATGCCCAATTGCACATATCCAATGACCCAAGTTGGCGCCAAAGAGGCCCATTGAAGAGCGGCACGTAAGCCGTTTCCCTTACTGGGTGACCCAAGTTTGGCCACTGTGCCGCTTCCCTTGTGTTTTAGTTCGTGTGGCACAGATACTACATGTACTCGTATAATGACGGCCTAACATGCACGTACTCCTGCACGAGCACGCTCATAAGCAGCCGCAATACGATCAACCTTCACCAGGACCGCGCTCTGTGAATCATGTAGAGTATCTCAGTAGCGCGGTAATGGGAGACGTCGGGTGTTTCTAGATCTGACGTCGGAGAATTGTGTATTTGGCCCAGGTCGTTTCTTCCGCCTCGGCGGTTTCTCAAGAAATTGGTCCAAGATGACCGGGACCAGCTGCGCGAATGGAGCACTTCCTGGATAAGAAGGCCTTCGGGGCACCGAGGCAGTCTAATTCGAGACGACAACGTGAAAGTCGTTACTCCGTGGGCGTATATTGTTCCACCACATTTGCGCGGGTGCTAATGTCTGAAGACGTAAGCACCCGTTCGAACTGTGAAAGGTCAGCTGTGTATAAAGAGTTAACTTCGGGTGACCACAGCAGCGCCGTCTTCTAACGGGGGTGCACGCCGCCGCTGATATCGATGTCGCGGCAGGAGGCGGGAATTCATTCGGAAAGGGTCCGCTGACGGCGAGTCCTCTGAAAACCGGTTTGGGGGACGCTTCGCACAATTCTTTTGCAGAAGCGCGTTTTACGTCTGACGTCCCTGATGTCAATTTTTTTTGTTTTAATTTACCGAACGTACCTCCTTCGGTTACGGCATGCACATTTGTGCACGGGACTTGTTTCTGCTAGTTGCCTTGTAGCTTGGGAAAAAATTACCAGCCATTCCACTCTGCGAAGGCGGTTGACCAGCGAAGCTGTTTAGCAGACGACACGGAGGCGACACATAATTTTGAACAAAGGTACAAACTCATTTATTGCACTGGTGGGTGGTCGCCGTGAGGAAAGGTATGCATCCACATTTATTGTCTTGATCGATGGTCATTATTTCACTCGCAAGTGCAATCGCATTCTTTGATAATGTCAAATCGATGCACGTAGGCCGCTGGCTGGTCGGTTGGGCCGCATAGGCGCGGCATCGCAAGGGAGTCTGCAGCAGGGAACGCGTAAACCGCTCCCTTTTCGGTACCGAAACATCAACATTGAAGTCGCAGACAACAACAGGGGTAGTAGCGTCATCGCGGCTAATTCACAAAGTGAGTAGCCATGAGCATACCTTACGGGACTACAAGTCATTGCATATTTTGCTTGCTTACCAATATTATTAGCAATATTATTAGAGCAATATTATTAGAGGAGAAAAAGAAAGAAGTGCCCAGAGCTTACTGGTGCTCTGGGCCTCTCGCTGTTATGCAATATTTTACGTTCTTGCCATTTTCGTGACAGTCATTTCATCAAGGATGAGCAAGAAGATGTTCCCACGACCACCTGAACAAGGTCAGTCGTCTACTTCATCGCTCATTTTTGGACGACGTGCCTTTGGAAGCTCGGACCAGCTCGATTCCTGGGAGAGCTCAACGCCAGAAGCCATGGATTCTGACAGCGAGTACACCGTAGTCATGGGCCGCCGTATGAAGAAGATGCGCCGTATGTCGACTGAGGCGACTTCATCGCATCAGAGTGAGCAAGAATCCTTCATGGTTTCTTACGTGCCGCTCTCGACGTCACACAACATGAACTCCCTCAGCAGGCAGTTTCTAACCGAATATTTTGAAAGTGTGGCCCCTGGGCAAATTAACGAGATCAGGATCAACGCTCGCAAGAACATCCTGACAATAGATGTGAAAAATTCCGCAATACTTGTGAAGTTAAAGACCATTCCACAGTTAAGCGCAATCCCCGTCCGCTCCTTTATTACTTACGGGAAGGAGACAACAACTGGAGTGATTTCCGACGTAGAGCTTGAAATCAAGCATGCGGACCTCAAGAGTCTTTTGGGGTCATCGGCGCGCATTATTGAGATTCACCGCTTGGGGCACTCCCGATGTATCAAGTTAACGTTTGCTTCTTCGACATTACCAGCGTCTGTAAAAGTGGGCTACGTTATACACCGAGTACGACCATTCGTTCCGAGGCCTATTCAGTGCCGGAAATGTCACAAGATAGGACACGTGAGCGCTGTTTGTAGAAGCAAAGCCACCTGCTCGCGTTGCAGCGGAGAGCATGATACCACCGACTGTGAGGCGTCTTCATTTAAATGTCCCAACTGTACTGGCTCTCACGAAGCGACTTCGATGGAATGCCCGAAGATGAAACAGGAGACCACTCTTCACGTAAAGAGGCTGCTCAATCTGTTCGCCAAAGTGACCAACACTCGCGACAGAAGCATCACAAAACCATTTCAGGACAACTGCCTACCGTGGCACAGGTGCCACGACCACCTCTGTCTGCGCGTGCATCGAGGACGGTAGCGGCGTCTACTGATAATTCAAGGTCGACGAGAGCACGCGGCAAACATTCGCCTCCACCGGTTGATACAGACACGGAATGGCCTTTGCTGCCCTCTAGGCCCACGGCCATACCAGCGAGCACTAGCGGTCCTCTGCGCCATGAAGCCAAGAATTATAGGGCCAATGAAACCGGTGACACTACGGACAAGCAAGGAGATGAACACAATGAGAAGGAGAGTGTACAAAAAATGGTGAAGCACCTAGTAGAATCAATGCGCGTGCTTCTCGGTGGTCTCGAGACTCCGGCCGCTAAAAGTGCCCTACAAGTGCTCGCCGTGCTAGAGCCGCTTATCGCAGCTCTTTATATGCTATAAAGATTTTGTTTGGCGCTTGTGCTGTTCACGCAGGGGAGGCCCACACCAGCTTCGTCCTAACGCCTCTATTTTTAAATTCACTCAAATTGGTGACTACAGACTTGAGGCGAAACCTGATTGTGGCTTCATGGATTACATTTGTGAATGTTTATCATCAGAGTGCTGAACTTGCTTTCATCTTTGCGCATCCCTCTTGCTATGTCATCATCATCCCTCATCACATCTTTATGTCCCCATTCCCCCTCCCCCTGTGCAGAGTAGCAGGCTAGAGCACCTTAGCTCAGGCCGACCTCTCTGCCTTCTTTCAATTAAATTACATTACATTACATTACATTACATTACATAAAATTACATGCTATTCTGTAGGTCGTATGCGTGATTAGAAAGAATTTAAGCACTGTTCGCTTTACTTTGCTGATGGCTTGTAGCCTCTGCCTTACAGGGCTATGGAGCCATTGCATTATTTGATTGCTTACGGGAGCATGAATGCTTACGGGGGTATGTAAAAATGCACGCAACCCGAGCCATATACACCTTCGCTGTAATATTTATTCCGAGTTCTTCCAAATGTTTGTTGACAATATCACTCAAGCTGTAACTTCTAGTACGCTGAAGTTTTATTGTCATTTCCAATAGCGACGCTCAAAAGTCACATACAGTGCCCTATACACTTTATTGTCATCTTTTGGCACCGATTGTTCTTTTTAAAGCCAGCGGCCCGCGAGCCCCGAGGAAGCATGCGGTGCACTGTGAATGGCTGCTTGACCGAGACTAGACTTGCAGTGAGGTTCTGTCCGTGACAGGAAACTATTGCCTCCATATGGACCAGTGCACAGTATGGCGTGGTGCGGTGTGATGTGATGGCGTGTGCCGTTGCGAGCATGCGCTACACCCATTTTAAGATTGTGGCTAGTGTCGTCTCCAACCAACCTGCTTTGCCGGTTCCCATTTTTCGCGCTTACATCTACTCTCGATTACTTGACAGCCAATCTTTTATCTTGTGAATTCGCGAACGTTTCTGTGAGAAAATGCCAGTGTCTAAATAAAGCTTCAGCTTCCTACAATCAGTGGAATTTAACCTTTTCTCTCAAATGCAAAAAAAAAAATATTGTATTGAAATCAGTCCAGCGGATGTTTCTCAAAAGCACTCCTGCGTTTCACATGTATTTGAATATGGATTAGAGTTGGCTCCGAGCTAAAGGGTTGTTCCTAATCTCGCTCGAGATGTGCCTAATGATTTCTCGTTTCCAAAAAAGGTCGTGCGTCAACTCGATAATGGGCCCACAGAGCTGCGCCTGAGTCCTCGTAAAACACGGGATTGTAGCCTCTCCATCGGCCGTAATGTTCGTACTTAGCGTGTGATGTGATGTCCCTTGTAGGAGAGAATTGCTAGCCTGTTTATGTTTCTCTCATTGCGGTGTTTATATACATACATTTACCTGATTAATAATAATAATAATAATAATAACGTCGTCATCCTTCGTTTGTGCATCAAATTCACGTTGTGGGGAAGCCGTCTAGATACTGTACTCGCCGCCAACATTTCCAGTTCATCATATTGTGAGCGCTTTTGGCGCACCTAATCGTTTTCATCTGTGTGTAATCACCGTCATCCCAGATCTTCTTCTTCTTCTTGACGGGTGATATGTGTGGTCTCGCCTAACAAAGCCGTTCGGTCTAGTTCTGTCCTTTTTAATATAGCAACCGATCGGTCAATTCCTTCGTAGATGTAATCCCGGCCAAAGAATGCGAAGCCACCTTTACAGTGCCGTCGAATTCATTCACTCATTCAGTAGATAGGGAAGGAATTCGCAACATCGACTCTTGACGCAGACTAACTTTGATACCTGGGACCGTCGACCCCCTGTCTGCTCTTGTCTGTTCGCAAAGAAAAGAAAGAAAGAAATAGTTCGCCAGTCTTTCATCAGGCTTGCGGGCTCAGGAACAACTCACCGACGTCGCACCGTTTCCGACAGCAGCGACGACGTGGCTTGCTGCGTGCAGCCCCTTTGGGAGCAGTTCATTAAAGATGTATAACTCTAATTGGAGGAGCAATTAGGGCCACTAACTATCGGCGGCAAGCAAGAGCAACGCAGGCGTGCTGGTGGCACCCGCGTTAGCAGTTACTTATCTCTCGGCGGACGCCTCATCGTGTTTTGGTTATTTTTGTCCCGCGAACCTGCCATCTCGTTCGATACTTTTCTTAGGGCTCTTTCTTTTTCTTTTTGCTCAATAACTGAGTTTACGTTCTCGCGCTTTTTGGTTCAACGAGAATATCTTTGAAGCGTTTCCGAGTAAGTTGAATTGACCGTCTTCCTAATTAGAATGCCGGACAAACTTTTTCTTGTTTATTCTTCAGCCGGTGCACTTTAGCGTGTCCCTTTTTCGATTCAGCAAGTGGCTCTTCAAAGCGTATCAAAGAAATGTGTAGTAACCACGTTGCCTGTCCGCAATGCACAACGTTAATTAAACGACCACGTTCTTTCGTATCAAAAGTTCCTCCGGGACGCAGGGAAGCTAGAAACATCCCTGCTAACGAAGGAAATGAAACATGCATGTTTGTACACGTGTGTGTGTGCGGGGGGGGGGGGGGGGGGAGTCTGTGTGTGCGTGTGTTCGGCAGACCACTCGAATAATGCTTTAATATTCAATGATTTCACCATGCCCTGTCGACAGCATGGGCGATCCGAGTCTGTTATTACGTATATTAGCAGGCAACCACGTTACCCAAATTCATCAAGACCTGTTAATCCTCCAAGCCAAAGATAGAAGACAAAGAGAAAATCCCTGCGATGAATACAAGATACTGAGTGCGAATAACCTAGCGAACGTAGGTCTTGGATAAATGTATGGGCTTCTGAATGCACAAATGAATAACCCATCAAGAGCCGACAGTACTTTACTGCACCTAAATGTTGCTGTGCACCCGCAAGACAGGTAAAAAACAACATATCTGGATAAACAAGCTAGATAACGTTATGTTTTATTTATCCTCTCGTGAAAACCTCACTATTGCGATATGGCAGACGAATGGGCAGGACGGCGCTGTTGAAGCACATCACCCAAAAAGCCGCTGTTTTCGTTGTCGTCACCTTCGTAGGAGCAGACGCTCGGTTGATACCGCATTCTTCCTGCTTTCAAGCTTCCCTCCTAAAATTCAGATTTATGCGTCCTGAAAAGCCGTTTGTCTGCGCGATCTTGCGCCGGCGACGGGAGCCATCGTTCAGCAAAACGGGGCAAAAATAAATATGCTGATGGGTTGGGAGCGCCCAAAGCCCGTCCTCTCTGGCTGCGTGCCAGCCGTGTGTGTATTACCTGGCTGCATTGGGCGAAAGCCCGCGTGGCGACAGAAGTCGCACTCTTGAGTATGGATACACGCAGGGCGGCGTGAGGCTTCTTCGGAATTCCGATAGAGGGCGCCGCTATTTTGATGACGCTTCGCTCACGTGACTAAAGAGCAAGTGGGGGAGAGAGCGCGGGCTAGGGGTAATGGAACGAGAGCGAAAGAAAGTGACGACGGGTTTCGCTCGCTCGGCGCGCAGCAGCCGCGGCCGCCGCAACAGCTGCGCTCGCACGGGCAGCGACCAGCGGCGGCCGAGATCATCGCCGCGTTTTTGAGAACGTGTGTTTGCTTCGTTCGGCTTTCGCGGAAACCATCCAACCGACCCGATCCGTTTAGCGCTTACCGATCGCCGGAATCCAGCGTGCGGCGTCCACTCGCTCCGACAAGCGGCCAATTGAATCAACGAATCTCCCCCACAAGACGATCGTCTGCTTCAGACCCGTCGGCGAGTCGGCCCGTGCGTGTTCCCTCGTGCACGGAGGAACGCACCTTGTGATCAAACGAAGTGACTCGCATCGAGAGAAATTTGTGAGCGTGTATGTGCGTGCGTGTGTGCGTGTAAGTGTCCGCCCCAAGGGATAAAAGTGTTGCGCCGGCGTAGTAGAGCGAAGCTTGAAAAAGTGGCGACGACGACCGAAACCACGAGAGCGGAAAGTTGGCTTCGCCGCATGTATTCGGCTGGAGCAGACGATATTTAAAGGGACCCGAGTTGGCGATGAAACGACCGCAGCTACCGTCTGCTCGCTACTTCTCGTAAGTCACTTGCCCTTCCATCTGTCTCGCGAAGCTGCCGCATTCATCGGTGTCCTTTCCCATTATCATTCTTGCCTTTTCCGGCTTTTGGAGCGCCGTCCGTCTAGGAAGGTGACTGGGAGGAGCTTGCGCTGGTGTGCCACCGCACCATACCTAGTTTCGCCGAAGGAGACCTCGTCGAGGTGCCTTCTGGTCGTATTGATTTCCGACCCTCAGTGCTTTTATCTTTATTTTTCTTTGACCCCCTTCGCGTATGGGGCCTTCTTCGATCACGCCGTTTGAGGTGTGGCGCTAAGCAGGCGGTGGCTTGGGTGCGAGATGGGGGCGGGTTGGAGGGGTTGGGAGGAAAGAAAGTCTGAAATTCGGTCACCTGGTTTCGGCGATACCAAGGTGGTGCGCTTTATTTTACCGCATACGCTCACGCTCGCTCATTTTCTGAGACACGGAACAGTGGTACGTTACCTTGGGTTCTTACCTGGGTTAACGATTGGGGTGCTACTCCGGCTTCGCGGTGAAGTGCCCTTTCCAGAGCTCCGCACGTACAGGAAGTGTATGGTGTTTTGTTTCTTTTTTACTACGATGGCAATACGAAACTGTTCACTTCAACGTTCTTTTGTAGCGCACAATTTGTACATTAAGAGTGACCTGGAAACGTTTAATGCGGGCAACCTTATATTAAAGAGACTGAGCGAAATGAGCGAATAGACAGACAGGGATTCTGGGCAATCTTGGAGTCATGTACTGCTCTAAGTAGCTAACTTGGAAGAGTAGTGTATAGTTTGGTTCTCTTGTCTCACTGCTTTTTGAGCGAGCTTCGTCTTCAGACGGGTGTTCGCGGATGGCTGATGCGTCGATTGTCGCGTGACTTCTGTACGATCGCCGTCTTCATGTGAGCCTTTAATTAGTCCATTTTTTAAACTTGATTGCTCCAGTTGACGTTGTATCACGCTTTTGAAAAATCTCCGTTCATATATTTAGGCGTTGAATGCTCTCCATGCTAAACTTTACGCCCGTATCGTTTACAGTTAGTCCTTGATAACTACTCAAGTTTCGCGAAATGAGCGCTACGATAAGTGGATGCAAACCCGTTTTTCTTCTTTTTTTTTTTTGTGGGTGACTGCTTAATCGAAGTAAAATGCCTTTCTGTATTCTACCGTAACCAGCGATAGCGTATTTATTCGGCTGATTCTCCGCACTTCTCGGCAAATGTCTAGGGCTCTGCGAAAAAATCGATTCGCCATTCTATAAATTGATTGATGCTTCAACTGTGGATAGGTCTGAGCAACCGGTTGCTTTAATTTATCAAATTAATGGAGGCCGAGTTATCCGCGTGTGGCCAGAAGTGTCAGCGCATATTTTCTGAAAGCCCACTGTTGCCTGGAAGAAGTTTTCCTGTTGGAGCAGGCCACATTCCGTCGGCAGCGTAACATTGTATGGCAGTGTGGTTTTGCGGGGTCTTTCAGTGAGAACTTCACCTAATTATTCGACACTGTGAATTGAAAATAAAGGAAAAAATATCTTTTTATTTTATTTATTTCAATTTTTTTTTCTGAATGCACTCTCCTTATCGGCAGGCGTCTGGAATTGTCTCACACTCAGATGATTAACGCATCACCTACCTATTGCACGTTACATTCATTAGCTTAAGTGACATGTTTCAATTTTTTCGCAACTAAAGCATGTCAGTATCTAAGACATATTCACTAAGTGCGAATCCTGAAATCTGTGATAATCACGAACTAATCGTTACACAACTTCAACGGATTGACTTGATAATTACTAACTTCACCGCACGCCTTGAGAATGAGGAGGCGAAGCGGGTCTCAGGGGTCCAGCCAGGCGCATTGAGCAGGAACCATTGGTTTAGAGATAGTTTTTGAATATCCAGCACAGTGCTCCCGAGAGAAAAAAAGGAAGCGTTGTTCTTATTGCTTTCCCACAAAGCCTTACCTGAGTGAAGCGGCGCAAAAATACGTAGAAAACCGATGTATTTCGGCACTCATTCTGTCTATTAAAGTGTGATTGAAATCTTCAAGTTTTCGGTAAAGTGGATAAATCATGAAGGAAAAAACTGCATCCGGCAGTAAAACACAAGCATCTCGCGCAAATAATTTGTCAACTTTTAAAGATAAGTCACTGGCATTTTTTTAACAGTCTTTGTTTCTTGTGCACTTAGTATTCTAGTGTAAATCACTTCGTGATGAGAGAGTGAGAGAGATCTCATTTACAGCTAATGACATCTTATTTAAAGGGGAAAAATTAAAGGAAGCGTAAGTATTGAGATTAATGATTGGGAGTTCATCATTATGGAATTAGTTCATCATTATGCACATTAGACAGGGCGCAGTTATTAAAAACCACTCGTCTAGTTTCGTGTCATGCAGGAATTTCAACTACGCTTTTGTCGGCTGCCTTTCAGTGGAGGTATAACACCAGGGGCCGGGAACAGCGCCCTCCGACATTCGTTTCCTGCCGAATGCTGTCTGGAAAACTGCCCAGCGTCCGTCTCTCCGGCGCATGCGCTGGGAAATCACGTGATATGCGTTCCGTCGCTTTCAGGCGCCAGGCCGTATTCGCGGTCGGGGCTATTCGACCGACCGATGGAGTATGCGTAGCAACTGGTTAAAAAAGCTACGCCCAGTCGGAGAGTCTCCCATAGGAAGGACGCCGGGCTCCACGTAACCTATGGGGGGTGGGGGGGGGGGGGGGGATACGCAATTTATCATCTGGGTGAGTGACATCCAGGCGTCTGTAGATGTTGTCGGCGGGAGCGCTGTGTCTTATTTTAAGGTCCTTCATTATCACCTTTATCGGCGAGTTAGTGTCAGGTCGCGAGTACACAGGCAATCCGCACTTCATCAGAGGTAGAGAAATGCCTACCATGCTTCACTGTCAGCGGTTGCCATCCACTGAAGGTGACGCGTGCGTGCTGAGGCATGTCCCATTACCGGTAGATATGTGAAAAAGCTGCCGTAAAAGTGTCTTGTTTGTAACGAAGAACAAACGCAAATTCTAGCGAGGGAATGAGCGCTTAAATAGAAAGAACTTAGCAAGGCTGTACGTAGCGGTGGGGTCGAGGGACATTCACTCCAAGTATATGACCTGGAAATGCTACAGACGTGTTTACAGTGAGAAATACCAACACCCTGAATATTGCAGCCTCTACGCCAGGTGCTGCGTTTCCTGCGTAGGCCGGTGTTTCCGCTAGTATGTGGTACAGGCTGTTGACACACACTTCGCCCGCAAGCGACTTCGTGTTGGAACATTCGAGATTGTGCTTAATGCGCAGTTTTTATGCACTGAAATGCTGTTCTAGTTAGCTTATTTTTTCGGATATTTGTCACGCCGCAAGTTAACTAGATCCGAACACAATATCTTATACATAGTCGTACCTAGCTTCGATATTAAATTTTCTTGCCCGAACCTATTTAGCCATGACATTTCAGCACTACATTCAGGTTGCGCTGTATTGGGGCAACGTAAAGAAAAAAAAAATACTTTTCTCAACCTGTGTGTGCGCATCTTTAAAATTATATGTATGCGTTGAAAACGTTGGAATCGTAAGTTATAAATGGTTACCGTCATTTCTTGGCTACATAAGTGTCGCATCCTAACGTCCGAACGTATACGTGAGCATTCGTAGTTCACTTCCCATAAGCTACAAACGGACATCATGTTAATGCGCTAATGGCGTTCTTGGCCCCTTGTTAAGGAGACCTTCTGTTCATTTGCCCTTTTAAGGCTAATCGCTTGCTTGCAGACTTTAGGTACAGTGGCTCCTTCATTATACGTATTTCTCTGAACAATGATCGTACACACGTTATTTGATTATCAAAGAAAAGAAAGTTAGTGCCTCATTTGTGCTTTCAGTACTTGTCCGTCGTGCTTTCAGCGGATCTTGAGCCGATGTACCAACGCGCTCGGTGTTAGCTACAACGCCCGCGGCCACTCTGCCACGCGCATGCGCGTTGTATAGCTCATACTGAGCGCAGTACTATATTATAGGCTGTTGCCTTCGACAGTGGACCGCACTTGCAGTATATGATCCATTGCTAACAGGAGTATACGGAACTTGGCAACTGATTACAGCTGAAATATTTTGCGATCGGAGGCTATAGCAGACAGGTTTTATTGCAGAAATGAAATGCTATCATAAGTCCTATCATCTATTCTTTCCCTCTCGATGAAGCATTTCAGTCATTTGAAGTATCCGGGTAATATTAGCGGTATTACCAGCTTAGCGTTTGCTTTGTCCGTGAATGGCGCTGTGGGTACGGCATTTGTATTTATGTAATGCTATAGCACGCTTCGTTTAGTGGGATACAAACGCACCAGAAAGAAAGAAGAAGAAACCATCCAAAGCAACGCCGTCGTACAATTTGAAAGTGAGTGTAATTGAATTCGAGTGTAATTGTAAGTTTAAGTTTGGGTCTATACAATTGGGATCTGTAGAAGAAAAAATGGCTGTGGCTTAGCTAAGGTTAAGCCCAGGATGCGAAGCATACTAGCCTTTATTTTAGTTGTTGAACCACTGTTTAGCCTGGTGAACTGCTGTTACTTGGCTATATTTGGTTCGGCTAGTAGAAGAAACAACTCATGCGTTACTCTGCTTCGCCTTCAAGAGTGGAACGCGACAGCGTTCCCGTCGACCCGCCAAGGGGTGTAAGACAATGGGCTACGGCGCAGCGACTACGCGCCCCGCATTGGACGCGGTGAGCGTCGAGCAACGCAGCGTTCGGAGCGGCAACGAAATGTGCGCCTGAGCAAGCGACGCACGCCTGAGCCTTAGAAACAGCTAGTTTCTAAGGCAACACCGCATTCACTAGAGGCGCTTTTGTACCGCTACGAAGCATCGTACTCGTGGCTCAGGGGTAGCGTCTCCGTCTCACACTCCGGAGACCCTGGTTCGATTCCCACCCAGCCCATCTTGCAGGAGTTGAGCCAAAGCCACCTAGAAAGCTGCTTATGTACTGCCGCGACGCCGTGAGCGACGGCGCGAGTTGGAGCCCCGTTTCTCCTCCGTCGTGACGTCACGGTGTCACGTGGTATTGAAGGCGACACCGCCGCGCCTGAGGAGCTGGGTTGAGCTCTCGTAATATGCTTCGCATAATATGCACATACCGGAGCTGCGACGGTTCCTCCTACACGTTAGGTTGACAGCGCTCCATGCAAAGACTATAGACGAAGACATACATAATACGATGAGTTCTAACCAAGCAAGCACGAGCGTGTGGCAATGAGTTCGGGTGCAGCTTCCCCCCCCATTTTTTTTTTTAATGCGAAAGCATCGTATGCCCCGTTACGCGTAAATCCGTTGGCTGTGGCACGACCGAAAGAACATGGTACCAAAAATGGCCGACGGCGCAGAGTAACAAAAGAAAAAAAAAGCTCGTAAAAGAATGCTCGGACTGAGGTCAAATTTCTCGGGCTGCAAACAAAGTAAGTTAATGGCTTATGGGGGAAAAAAATTTGGTTGATTTCGGCCCGAGTGGGAATCGAAGCCTGGGCTCCGGGGCGCGACACGAGCACGTTACCCGTACGCCACGGCGGCTCGATCCACGCTTCCGGCTGACTAAACGTGTGCCTATAGTGCGCGCGTCCGTGAACGCGTTCATATGAGCCTGTTCATGCGTGGAGCGAACGCGTTCACCAGGTTCCCATATCAACGAACGGTATAATGTTTTTCGCGTTCCCACGCGTAAGCAATCTTAAGTGTCGCTGCCAATATCTTTTTTTTTTTTTTTTTCGAGTTCTTGAATGCAATCGCCAATACCACGAATTGCACCACGAATGATTATGATTTGTAGTGAACTTCAAGCGCGCATTCGTGGTACACGAACTCGCTTATTCTTTATGCCAGCCGTGCCAGTCACTCTCTAATTACCTTCCGCTTTGATTTCACCCCTCGAGGCCTCCTGTCCTCGCTGTCGCGACCGCGTCGCCTCATTGCGAAATTCTGATGCGCTCGGCTTAGCGTGAACGTGAAACGTGTCGGTAAAGAAGTTATAAGAGAGGAGAGGGAGGAGGACCTGGAGCTGGGGAGCACCTCGAGCCGGGAAGCAGAATAGAATGAAAAAGAAGGGAAGGGGGACTTAAGAGAAACGAGAGCGAGGAGGAGGGGGAGGGAAATAAGAGTAACACCGACGCCGCTTCTATGAAGCTAACTTTAATGGAAGGTGGCGAGCAGGCGTGGGAAAGCATATAGTTTAATGGAGGAGCTTTCTTCTTCGTCTATTCATCTTCGTCGCCCCCGTGCCTTTATTAGAACCCCGCTAGCTCGAAGCTGGCAGGAGCAGGAAGTTCTATGAAAGCGGAAGCCCCGGGGTGGACAATTTTTTCTTTTTTTATTTTAAGCCGCCGTTTGTGTGTGCGACGTGAGGGTTTTTCTGTGGGTCGAGGTTGGCAGGCCCCAGACGCGGGTGTACAGATTCGGTGGCCTAACCTAACCCCGGGCGTGAAGGGGGAGAGAAGGAGAGGCGACGAAAATTGGGGACGTTATTACGACGCTGGAGTGAAACGCGAACGTGAAGAACTAAAGAGGTACGCGTCTTACGCCCGAACACTTTAAAGTGAGGTACGTGTGATCCACGTGTATATATAAACTCGGTGGCTGAGCGTGCTCTAGCCCTAACAATAAGCTTCTGTGAATGAATCACCTCGGCGTCACACACACACAACGGCGAAACTTGGAAAATTTCGCTTGTCATTCGCTTTCTTGTGTTAACGTTTTATTGCGGCGTGATATGCACGCGAAATACTGTTCCCCGTGTGAGGTGGCACAAACGACTTTGCTTCTTTTTTTTCACTTTGAGTCTCCTTATAGGCGAAGCGTATAGGAAGGAGATATGTCGATGACGAAAACCGGGAGCGTAAAGCGTGTTCTCGTGGCAAAAGCACACATTGCAGCCATTTTCGACAACGTATACGGTTGAGCGTTTGACGTGTACCGCCCATCTGGTGCTAGAAGTTGATGGATTGGCAGTTAAGGAGACATCTGCACCGCTGGACGTAGGGTCACTTAAAAGCCGCCTATGGTAATCCACCATATCTAAAGCAACACTATATACACGCGGACAGCTTAACTGTTGCTAATAAGGTGTTTATGTTTTGTCTGTCCCAGCCTAAACTATCGTGCATGATAACATGGGACTCTTTTCAGAAGCGCTTTGACTGGTGCGCGCTTTGCCTCCATAGCTTTCGCTTTATTGCCACTGCAGAAAGTTGTCCGCGAGTATAGATACAAGTTTTATAGCTAATCATGGGTTCAGAAAACGCACGATTTGCAAAATTTTTTGGGGAGAAAAGAAGAAATACCGAGAAAGCAAGAAAGCGGGGAATGAAAAGCGTAAACTCGCGTTTTTATTTTGCTGTTGGTGGGAGCTTGAACCCGCTCTTGCAGCTAAACCCATTCGCCCCCGCTTTCATCATTCCGTATCCTGAATCTCCCCCCGCTTTCACAACGAACAAGTTGATTCTTTTGTTTATTCATTCTATTTCATTCGTTCCACCTTTTCTTCCTCGTTCGCCTTCGATTTTCCCTTCGCACCTTCGAAGCCCTTTCTTTGAAAGCTTCAAGCTTTCCCGTCGCCCCCTGGATATCTCGTATAACAGGCCCGGTCCATTCCCTCGAATCGTGACACCTCCCGCCGCCGAAATCGCACGCAACAAGATCGCAAGAGGTGGTGGCCGCTCAGATGCAGTTTTCTCAGGCGTGTGCGCGCGGATTCACCAAATCTCCGCAGCAGCAGGACGAGGAAATCCCCAGGGAGAATCTCTCACACCTTTCTTTCTTTCTTTCTTTCTTTCTTTCTTTCTTTCTTTCTTTCTTTCTGTCTTTCTTTCTTCCCGCGATGCAAGCATGCAGCAGCCTTTGCGGGCACCAACTATATCGCGCAGATAGCCTCAGAAATCCTCGACGGATATAGAGCTCCCGGCGCAGCAAGACAAAGTGCAAAGTAACGAAACGCAGAACGCGAAAGGCCACGCGCCATCCGCGCAAAATGCGCGTGCTACTGTGTGCGCGTATATCGTCAGACCCGCGGCAAACGCCTACGCGGAATGCGCGCATGCAGACAAACAATGCTATATACCACACGCGGCGCCAGTGTTACTTCTTGTGTTCCTCTTCGGCTCGGGCCGGTTGTTGTTCCAAGAGATTTAGGCGGTGCGCGCGGCGCGAGCTGGCGCCCAGCACGGTGCACAGCTCTGAGGATGGTCCCGGAGGGTGCAAGGATCAAGTCGATCGATCACGTACATGCGCGTGCACACACACACACACACACACGCACAAGCACGCACGCAAAGCGGTTCGGGACCCGTAGGGAAAGGGCGAGGCGAGCCAGTCGCGCCGATAACGCCATTATTAGCGATGGCGGTTCAATATCTCGGAAACCGCGAGGGTAAGAGCGCCCGGAAAGGGTGGTGGAGGAAGAGCACGTCTGCGGAAAGGGCACGCGTTGCTAGGGTTCGTCGTGGCCGCAACAATCTCTGGCGAGATCGGGCTCGAGCCTGCGGATATGCAGGCTGGCCTGCCTGGCTGCATAGCCTGCGGGTTCTTTGTTTTCTGGGCTTCCGACTGGCGGTACACGGAGTGGGGGATCCAGGCCCCGGGCTCGGTTTAAGCCGCCGCCGGCGTCGGCCCGAGATGGGTCTTTATTGCTAGGAGCCAGGCAAAACAAAAAAGAGAAAGGAACGAAACGAGAGAAAAACGCGATATGAAGTGCACGCGCGCGAAGCGACGATGCGATAATTGAACGGCTCGCTGAGTCTGCTCATTATCATATTACTCGTGGCGCTGGTTCTTTATACAGAGAAAAAAAGAAAAGAAAAGAGAAAGCCGGTGAGTCGAGAGAGGGATGTTGTGGGCGTGTTAAGTGAGGGCGTGTTATATGTGAGCGCACTGTTGAGGGGGGCGTTGCGGCGGTGCAAAGTGTGAGCGGGCCGCTTTGGTTCGCGCTACTTGGCGTTTTGCATTGATTGGCTGGCTGTGATTCGTTGTCGGCGTTGCAAGAACGACACCATGTGGCTCTCGGAGTGCTGCGAATCTAAATGAAGGAATTTAATGTAGCACGAGAGCGCATGCGCAGATGGACCGATTGTTACAGAGTGAGCTGACGAAATAGTGGATTTATTTATTTATTTATTTATTTATTTATTTATTTATTTATTGTTTAACGTTGTCATTAAGGACGACTGTAGACACGAACAGCACTGGCGCTGATCTTGGAGGAAGGAGATCATATCGAAGCAGTGATCCGCCACGTAGAGGGGAGAATAGTATACATATGACGTCTGCATTACCGCTTCCGTATGTTTAAGCAGTAAAAGATGCAGGTTTCTTCTTATTTTTTTTCACTGCCAATCTTTTAGAAGATATTGTGTTTTTTTTTTTTGTAGAGTTTTAATGGCACGACCATGACGTTTCGCAGAGCTTATTGCATACATACAAAGTCATCATTGCTCGTTGCTTCAAAGGTGAAACGACAGATTAAACTGTCAGAAAAAGATTTTGGTTATACGTGGCGCCTTATTCAATCTGAACGTAAATTGAATCTCGCCTTGTTGGGAGCATTAATTAGGAAGATTTTCGAATGTAAGCAACACACGCAACGAACTCACTGCTCAGCTCTGTGTGCATGCTAACGGCATGCCGCTACGGAAAGTGTGCCTCTGTAGGGACTGCGCATTTCAATCAATGCAGTGACAAATTTCCAAATTACTACCTGTTCCGGTATTATGTCTATAGGGCTGAAACTTGGTGCCCTATGTATCTTTCGATAATGCTTGGGCTATCTTTTGCGGCTCTCGTACGCGTGACAAAACCGTCGAGTGCCTGAGGCCGAATTCACAAAGCTATTCTTTCGTAAGCTCTATTCACCGTGGGTCGGCCGCATTCGGTAATCAAATATTCAGCATCAGGATTGGCTAAAACGTTCTCTTGCGATCAATTCTACACCGTAATACGCATTTGCAAATGTGGGCCCTGTAATCTACTGTGTAGCTGTCCTCTATACGACGTCCGGCAACTCTCTCTCCAGACTCAACTGCAAAACATTTTCTCAGTATCAAATAATGCGACAGTAGCGAAACGAATCGCTGGCACGAAAGGTTATTCGCGCGCTACTGCTGTTTTCGATGCGCAGCGGCCTCCATGTCCTTTAGTATAGTACTCCTGTGCATTCTCCCACGTGCCCGCAGCTCTCTCTCTCTCTCTTCCTTTTTCTGTTCCCCTTGCCTTTACCCATTGTGTAGGGTAGCAAACCGGATGTTCGTCTGGTTGATCCCGCTGCCTTTCATCCCCTCGCTTTCTATCTCCTTTCTTGTGCTCAGCTTCTGCTCAAGCCAACAGCTATGCTAGCTGTCTTACCTCTTCAAACGTGGTGTTCAGTTACATTATCTCAACATAGGCTCGGTGAATACAAACTGTTTTCTTGATATTGAACGCCACATTGGATAGCACAGTGTTCACGAGAGAAACGTAATTACCTATCGAAATTATTAAGTGACAAAGAGGTCTCAGTGTATACTCCCTTCTTTCCTCTCCCTCCCTTTCCCTACTGCTCTCTGTCCATTCAGTGCGCCCCCGAAGTATGGCGATATCGAGCATGGCCTTCGATCCGAGGCTGGGGACGCGCAAACGGGCAGCTGAAGGCTCCAAGCCAGTCCGGAATAATTTATCGGTCGCCCCCTTCATGAACAATGCAGGCACGAGCGACATTCGCGATGCGATATTCCGCGCCGGGGAGCGCGTCTCGTGACAACGGCTTGTCTAATGGTTCTCGGTTAAGGACCTGGAACACACGGATCTCGTCGCTGGTTAATATGTTAACCACGAAGCAATACTACTGTTATCGGTTACTCATAAGATGTCTCTTTAACGGATTTCATCTTTCCTTCCTTTCTTTCTTTCTTTGTTTCTTTCCCATTACGATTATGGAGAAAAGGTAAGAGGAATCGAGGTATTCGATTTTTAGTTAGCTACGAAATTATGAGCACAAAGGCCGTGCATATGCGGAAGGTGTACGTTCGGCTACCACCTTTCGTCTGCCTTTCATTTTCCTTGTTAGCTCTATATTTCAGTTCCTTTAAAAAGCACAGTTCCCTTGCCCTATGCTCTCCCCGGCTTCATATTAGGGTTAATTAGGACGCACCGTAAGATGACGCATTAGGCTGTTTCCTTGCAAAGGAAAGGCAGATAAGTTGTGTTACCGCATCTTTCCCTGGCGAATCCAGTGGTTGCCAGTTTGAGCTATTTTTACGGATAACAGCTGCTTTCGTTCTTCGATGCCGACGAATACTTTAATACGACGACAACTTTGTACGGCAGCGAAGGGAAAACTACCGGAGGCAAAGCGCGCACAAGCGAGAGCGCCTGTGGAAAAAAAAAGAAAGGTCCCACATGTTCATCCACGGTACTTTAAGCTGAGGAAGAGAAATACATAAGCGCCTTATTTACAGCGGCTCAATAAGACAAAACACACCACTGTGTGTTGAAGGTGACTTAATTTGCGGTGACTTGATTTGCTACCGCGTCTGGACAAACGCGATATCGTCACACGAGGAAGCGGCATCTATTCGTCGTCTGTTCCGAGAAACCAAAAGTACTGCCAAACGCTGCCGCACTACTTTGTGCCGTGACAGATCTACACAAGCTCCGCTTCCCTAGCTTTCCGTCCATTGCCACGGTACGTTGTCCGCGAGTATGCAGTAGTAAATGCCCTGACTTGTGAGTGAAAGCACAGTACCAGCGAGCTAGTCGATAGACTAATTAAATATGATGCAGCAACAAATGTTACTGGAAAATGCACACGCCATTGTTCTTTCGTGCATAATTGCATGTGACTGTGGAAAATGGACATGTGCCCAGCGACAACAATAGCACTTTAAACACTGTCAGTATGTAAGTTGTCACACCACCCATTCTGTAAACCAGCGCCTGTCGTGTTATCGCGTCCTCGTCCTTGCAGCCCTGATTCATTATTAACCCACAAGACCAACGCAACGAGCTTGCGCCTGGCGAAAGTGTCGCACCTCTAACGATAACGAATCGCGGTTGGTGATGTCACCTTCAATTTTTTTTTTTTTTTTTTTTTTTTTTTGCATTTGAGGTTGGTTTGCATAAGCATACGCCACCGAATTGTGCATCGCGCTCGGTATACGTCTCTTTGGATACTTGAGGTTGTAAACTGCGACCTGTCGGCAGCTATTAATCATCTCGTCCTGACCGTGCAATCGCGACCGCCATGACGCGAATCGGATGCATCAAGAGTGCTTTCCAGCTAGCATAGTGAAAGCGAATAATATGTGCTAGGCGTTAATTAAGCATTCATTCGCACCAGTGGCGCGCTGGCAACACGAGCACCGTTCGTGACCCCATAGCAAAAAGAATGATTAAAGCGTTGCCAGGTATGCTACTTTCACGACACGTGGTGCTTAGAAACTTCACTGCGTAGCACGCGGTTGTCCCTGCAGGCTTCGAAATACATTCGAATACGCTACGAGAAAGTGCCCCGTGACGAGTAGTCAAGGAGGGCCCGTGCAGATCGGGATTCTTAGTTGGGAGAAACGTCGATGCACGTGATTGAAAGCTCCACGGGGGAGCATTACGGTGCCGTTGGCAACGCCTCGTCCAGGGAACGAATGTCCCCCCCGGCTTCTGACCTTCGCAGAAGCGCTGCACGCGCCGTTAGCCACAAATGCGCTGGTGGCGCCACCCACGACGAAAAAAAAACAGTGCGTAAAAGTCCTTCGAACGTGTTGTTTTGCAGACAAAGCGGAGGAAACGAGCGGCAGTCGTCAAGCGTGCGTTGACACCGTGACAGATCAAGCTACACGGTAGAGAGAGCGAGAAAAATAAAGGAGAGAGAGTCAAGAAGGTGTAATAACTGCCTTCGCGCACACACAAACACACGCCCGTGAAGAGACGCGGTGGAATGAAATAAAATTCCAAGCGGTAGAATCATCCCCGTCACAGAAAAAAAAAAGAAAAAGCAAAACAAATCGCATACGTAAACAAACAAACACCCACTCCCCCTGACACAAACACAAACACGCGCAACGCAACTCGCGTTGTCCGCAATCGCTCCGTTCCGTCACTGCCACCCCATCAATGCGACCCGCACCAGCGAGCAAAGGATTCGAGCCAACAAAGCGAGCAAATGTGCGTATTCGCCGTTCTCCTCCAGGGTATACAACGCACCGCGGCGGTAATCCGTGTACACGCTGCACGGAAGATGAAGAAGGAGCTATTTCTGGGCGATTTCGCCTGCCGAGCACTTTCCCCGCCGCCAGTCTGTCCTCCGCGAAGCCGACTCCGCATGACGGGCCCGCTCCTGCGTTCCTTTTGTGCACGGAGAAACGAGTAACAACGGCGCCAGAAACGCCCCCCCCCCCCCTTCCTTTTGCCTCCCCCCCCATTTGCCCCTGTTCGTTCCTCCCTTCCTCGAATCCCCCTCTCAGACGCACGCACGCAGTCGAGCTTTGAGAGACAGCGCTGCACATTCCGGGCGATGTTCGGGTCATCCGTGAGGCTCTAACGACGGCTGCAACCGCAACGGCATGCGGCCGCAGGGTCGGTGAACGAAGCGGGCCCGACGACTGGGCGCAGATTACACGGGGGCCAACGACGAACGCTACGGCGTTAAGGTTCGACCGTGTCGCTGCCGCTGGCACGCGGGCCTGCCTGGGTCAACGCACGATGAACGGAATGACCGCGGGATTCTGTTGTATTTGTCCTTCGAACGGGTATCGTTATGAGCCGGTATCGGGGTACAAGATTGGCGAAACGAGCGAGTCGATGAAGGCCTTGTATTCAACGCCAATGACAGATACGGGCAGATGAAAGAGTGTCTAGCCCTCCTCACGGGAAGCGCGTCAGGTGTTGCCCCTTTTCCAGCGAGCTCAACGCGTCAGTGTCCGTGTCAGTGTGCGTTTTTGACACTCGGTGTAGAAGCTCGGGGAGGGTTAGCGTTGACCGCGGTAAGCGCAAAGAGGAGAGAAACTTACGAATCCCACGCTGCAGGCGATCAACCCATGCATAGACGTCACAGATTTGACCACGTGTAATGTTCGGAGGAAGACAAATTTTCCGTCGTGCGGAGCCCATTTTTAACTGTCTCGACCGCACATTTAATGATCAGTGCGTGGCTGCGTAACATTACCAAGTCTTTGTCACCCTTTCTTAGACCGTCTAAAGTATCTGCTCCTCGTAATCGGCAGGTGCGCAAGCTTGGCGTAGAAGGAATTTGGAGCCGACTCGACTATTAATGTGCGCTAGCCGACAGATAACAGACAAGTTGGAAGTCAGCGCTGCGTTTGTCTCTTACGTCGCTCGTTATACACGCTATCATTAGATACTCATCTACAACAAATTGTCCCGAATATCCGGTCTAGTCAATTACCTGTCCCGGGAAAAGGCAGCCGCTTTTCCACGGGCACATCTCTAGCTAAATCCTTCCAATCTCAGCGACATAGTTACACCTGGAACGTCCACATCCTGTTCGTCACTTCCTGCGATCAAGATTACGCGGCTGCTCTGGGTGCTGTAGTTGTGGCGAGCAGCGCGAAAACAAAGCTTGATACGAAGGTAAGGAACACGAACACAGTGCTGTACAGTTCGGTATAAAATTCCTCTGCTGTCCTTATTGTATCTTTGAAATTGCTGATGACATTATACCCTGCTTATCTTTCACTCCATGTTGCCACTTCCTACGCCAAGTTTCCATCTCACCGATATACAGCTGCGCCCATTTTTTTTACTGCCACCTCCATCTTTCCTAGGTTTAAATTTCGGATATCCCTTACTTTCTTCTTGTTTGTCAGCTTTGACAGTTTAGCCAATTCTATGTGACCTCCCGAGCTCGATCGACGCTCTTAATCCATTTTAGTGCGCAGCTGTTAATGGCCCGTTCCTGCGGCGGCGGCGGCGGCGGCGGCGGCGGCGGCGGCGGCTAACCGAGCGAACGAGCACAACAGTGAAAGATGAAACAGCGAACGCGGAGTGGCAGATGAAAGACGCGAGCCGCGAACGCCGGACAACAATGAGAGCAGCCCCTACAGTGACGTGCGCGCGGGAAACTGGAGTCATGCGGTCCCGCCCGACCGCTCGTTTCGTACTATCGATGTTCGCGTCAGCTCTCGCTCGCGCTTGTTTGTTTTGGTTGGCCTGGTCACTTCGGCAAGTTTGTTGTTGGTCACTGCGGCAATCGCGGTTGCGATTGTCATTGTTCGCGATTGTTTTGTAATCTGATTGTATGCGCAACGCCCCGGATGGTGCATTACTTTCTAGAAGCCAAATGGCACCAGCGATTTCACTGGAACCTTCGACGAGTCATGTACAAAAGCCGACGCGCTTGACCTGCAGATCAAATTTTCGGCGATTGCCGAGTTCGCTACATGTCTATCAAATTGTTTGCCTCAATATATCGCGAAATGAAAACACGTATAGAGCTGCGCTCAAATTTCGCTTTACGCGGTATCGTAATCGTCGGGGATTTTTTTTTCTTTTCGTTTCCTTATTGTGTCTTTTGTTTCTCCGGCGTTTTATGTCTAAGTGGGCATTCACACTGTGTACGACTATGTGGCATATTCACAGACTCCGTGACAGCCCCCCACCCCCACCCCACACGCACACAATTCTATATTGTTCAATCCGTCTTTCTTTTTCTTTCTTTTCTCGCCTCTTTCATTCTTACATACTCATTTTCACTTTACCACTGCAGAGTCGCCAACCGGAGATACCCTCTGCTTAACCTTACTCTCTTTCCATTGCGTTTATCTCTCTCTCTTACGTTCTTGCTGCCTCCGTGACCTTACCTCCCACTTCAATTGGTGGCTTCTGAAATCGGCCTGCTTGCAGCCTCATTCATTAGGTCCATATTATCTTCATCTTTGCTGGTCTAAAGCCGCACACTTGTTCGCGAGTTCTAGCCGGAGTTCACTTTTCCCCTGACTGCTTCTGGGTTGGCCCGTTCCCTCTGAACTAATTTTGGTCTTTTTCTCTTCAGATGAAGAGCGATGTTTCACCGCCCTAGCTTTTGATCACTATACCCTTTACCCTATCTAACACTTCTGCGTCCTGCACTTTGCTAGGGTCGGCACAGAATATGAAACATAGCAATTTGTTCTCCGTTCGACCTCTTCCAGGTCCGCTTGCTTTCATTGCGCTGTCTATAAGGTTTTCATAAATTATGCAAAGGCTTTTTATTCAGTAAAGATACCAGCAGTCATGGATGCATTGCATAGTCTAGTACAGGTAGCATACGTGAATATCTTAGCTAATATCCATAAAGATACACAGCTACCTTAATTCTCCACAAGTAAAGCGCAAAAATTATGATAAAGAAATGGGTCAGGCCAGGCGACATAATATCCCCAATGCTATTCACTCCATGCTTAGAAGAGGTATTCAAGCTAGTAAACTGGGAACGATCAGGATTGAGGGTCAACGGAGAATATCTCATTAACTTAAGGTTTGCAGATGTCATTGTCCTGTTCACCAATGCTGGAGATGACTTCCAATAACCGATTGCGGACCTTAACCGAGAAAGTGTAGGATTGGGGTTGAAAAATAATATGCAGAAGACAAAGATGATGTTCGATAGCCTTCAAGAGTACAACAATTCGGGAAGGGCAGTCAGCCTCTAGAATCCGTGCAACAGTATGCTCCTAGGCCAACTACTCACAGGTGACCCTGGTCATGAGAAGAAAATAACAGAAGAACGGGTTGAAGGGCATACGGCAAGAATTACCAATCATGATCGTGAGCTTGCCGCTGGCGTTGTTAAGAAAAGTGCACAATCATTGTATTCTACCGGTGCTAACATATGGGGCAGAAACTTGGAGGTTAACAAAAAGAAGCACGAGAACAAGTTAAAGACTGCGCAAAGAGTGGTGGAACAAAAAAATGTTAGGCGTAACGTTAAGAGACAGGAAAGGAGTGGTGTGGATCAGAGAGCAAAAGGGGACAACCGATATTTTAGTTGACATTCAGTGAAAAAAAAGCGCACTTAAGCCGGCCACGTAATGCGTAGGACTAATAACCAGTCGGTCTGTTCGAGTGGGAGGAAGGAGGAGTGGGAGGTGGGAGGAAATTAGAAAATTTACAGGCATAAGAAGAAATCACTTAGCGCAAAACAGGGGGTAATGGGAGACTTGCGGGAGAGGCATTTATCCTGCAGTGGATATAAATGAAATGATGATGATGATAAGTCACCAAACAAGGTCCTTTAGAGCTCGCTCGCGAGTGTGCATTGTTGCTTAGAACGAACTTCCGGTCGGAGAAAGAAAGAAAGAAAGAATAATGAAGCTCAATCCGTTCGAAAGCTCAATCGCTGAACAGCATGCGTTTGCGTGCGCGGCGGACTTAAACTATAACCAAACTTCCAAAAAATGCTGGAGCTCTCGACGAAGCAATCTTGTTTCGGACCGCTGTCCCGGCGAAGCTCGCACGAATTGCGCTTTCTCCTCCGATGCACCGAGGATGACAGTGTCCATTAGCTTAAGCTCTCGCGCTTTCCTTCCCCCTTCCAAGCAAATCTCGGAACGCGCGTACGCGGTCTCCCATCTAAGCCTTGCGCTGTGTTTTCCTCTCTCGTTTCCGCGATGAAGAAGTTCAATTAAAACCTGAGCGCACGCACGCAGAATATATATATATATATATATATGATTGAGAAGGAAAGAAACCGAGGGGCCCGCTTTTAGTCATATCAAAGAACCCTTGGTGTCATTGTTCGTGATATATATATATACACACACGCGGGCCTCGAAATTCGCTCTGCCACCGGCTTCAGCAGCTGAGACAAAGTACGCCGTCCCCGAGGGTATACGCGAGTTTCACCGCTCGCAGCCATCTCGCCCGTGCAAGTACTCGTGCATCCACCCCATCCGTCTCCCTCCCTTTTCTCCATACCATACTGTTTTCTCCTTGTGGTCTCTATGTATTTTCCTAATGAGGTTCATTATAACTCGTGCGAACCAACCAACCCTATATACCTATTTCCCTAGGGAGACTCGCTTCTCTTTCTTTCTCTCTCTGTCTCTCTCTGTCTCTCTCTCGTGGGCTGCGAGCGTGTAGAGCGCGCGTGCAGTAATCGATACACGACAGCGCGCGGGAAACGTCGAGCCACGAACGCTCGTATTGCGCCACCCTTGCCTCCCGTGGCGAGTTCCGGTTCGCCGTGGACGTCCTAACGCAGGAAGCGCGCCGAGTGTGCATAAAAGGGGAGCGCGCCTACATGGAGGCTGGTTCGCTGTTGCTCCTGCGGGTTTATGTGGAACGACGACGGGTTCCCACATTCGCGAAACCTGACGAAGAAGCCACGCGAGCATTCGCGTCTCCCGTCTCTTCCGCATGCTACCTCGTTGCGTTCCGCGTATCGCGCGGATTATGTGTACCGTAGCGTGTTAACCACATGGAAGCGTATTTCTGCCGTATTTCAGGCGTCACCGACGCGGCCGCGCGACGACGCGCATAGGTTTCGCGCCTCGAAATAGCGACTCATTTATTTGCGGCCGAAATGAGCGCGGCGTCGACGAGGTATCCGCGTTAATTACACCCGCGACCGCGCGGTAAAATCATTCAGGCTGGATTTCTGGGCCCCCCATTACGCAACGCGAAATGTACGCGGCGCCGCCGGCACATCGCTACGGCGAACGTGTGTCGGAAACGAAGTTCCTGTGGTTGCAACTCAGCGCAACAGTAATTATGTTTAGGCTAACTGGAGTACCATTTAAATCGTCCATGTTTCTGTTCACTTGGCAAAAAAAAAAAGGTGTCTTTCATTTTCTTGTTGTTGTTTTTTTTTTGGAGAAAGTAGGAAGAACAAACTTGTCTTTGGGTTCGCGCCAAAACCTCAACGCCGGCATACGTCAGTGTCATGCCTGGCGAAATCGCGGGACGCTCAAATAAAATTAAATTTTGGCGATTTACGTGCCAAGCCCTGGACATGATTATGAAGCGCGTCGTATAGTGGGGAACTCGGGTTTCATTTTTGACAGCCCTGACAGCAGCGCAACGTCAAAGCCGCTACGCCACCACGGCGGCTATGGGATGTCCTGGACGTTTAAAAAAAAAGAAGGAAATTCTTGAAACTTGCTGATTTGGGTAATTGCTTGTTTCGGAATGCAATAATCTTACCGTTAAACAATTCTAGTAGGCCCTATCACAATATGTGACGTCAATGCGAGGCTGGTGCACGAACGCATATACGGGTGAAATCACCAGCTCTATCTCGTTTTTACGATCTTGGCATTTAAATCCTCCTCCCTCGGTAACAGCGCCCGTTTTCATATGCCAGATGTGTAATTCACTAATACAGCTTGACTCAATAACAGTAGTAATATATAGAGTTCGCTTAAGCGGCTGCCAAGAAACACTGCATCACCGTGAAACCCGTCGACTCTTCCTGATCCCCAGTCCTTGTAACAGCTTCCGAAAAGAGAGCAGAAATGAACGCATAGTCAACTACATTGTCATAACCGCTACGTTTAACAAGAGACATATTTTCACATTTCTGCCTACGTAAAACTTAAGGGTAGGCCTTTCTTAAAGAAACCTGTAGTTACCACATGCAGCCGAGGCACTCTGTACTTTAACCTCTCCAAAGCTACGCATGTATACAGGGTGCCTCAACTATCAAGCACCAAGATTTAAAAGAAGTATGGCAATGCGACGCAGCTGGGCAGAACCAAGGTAATGTTGCCTGCCGTCAGGCTTGGAAATGCTCAGATTATGTTATTTTTTGCATTCCGCATAATTACATAATTAGTGTTTATTCATAAATGAACTTCTCAAATATTATACTTAGATGCGAAGTCTCAATGAGAAAATTGTAGAGCAACATGAAAAACCCCGATACACCTTTCTGTTGCTCAATACGTGCTGCACAAAAGTGTTTTTCCGGGAATGAAAGAAGCCCGCGAATACACGCAAAGTGCCTCGAGCACACACAGACACACACACACACACACACACACACACACACACACACACACACACACATATATATATATATATATATATATATATATATATATATATATATATATATATATATATATATATATATATATATAGAGAGAGAGAGAGAGAGAGAGAGAGAGAGAGACCGGTTGTTTCTACAAAGAAGTAATACTTTAAAACAGCCGTTTTGAAATAAAAAGACCATTCTTTCGGAGACCTGGCCTCAGTGGTGGCGACCACGGGGTGACGCTTGTTGTGGAGTAATTATTCGGCAGTTATCAAATATCTATTAATTAACTACAGCTCCGGACTCCTAGCTGCCGCAGCGCTCTAGCTAGCCGCCGCTAGGTGTTGTAAGCAGAACGTCGCCTCGAGGGGCGCGACACAAGCGCTTGCTGCTGTAGCCTCCCAGTGTCGGTTTCGCGCGCTCCGATAGCCGAAATTCGTCGTGCCACAGTTCCACGGGCAGTCGCTCGCACTTTTTCAGGTTCAAAAGTTGATATGGCTTGTACGGAGAGCTCGCTTCAATTTTCCAATTACAATGAGCGCCCTGAAACTAAAAGTATAAAATTGAAATAACGATTTCTTTTTTTCAGTCAGCGAATAATTATCACGTATCACCCGTCACTCCGTAGTCCCCACTGACGGATGTCTCCGAAGTAGCCGTCCTTTTATTTTTCAAAACGGCTATCTTTAAGTATTACTTAAAAGTCCTCGTAGAAACATTGTGCATGTATACGAATATTGGTAGTTGGATTCTATGTCTGTTATTTTTTTCTTTTTGCAATATTTCAAGGACAAGCCACGTCCCTTCCTTTTTTTTTTTTTTTTTTGCAACGACGTTATGGAGCTTTCCCCAAACGAAACGGAGAAGCAGTGGACAAAAAATAGCCATAGAAGAATAGCGAAAGGCAGCCTGCTTCGGCGATGAAACATTGTTACGTTCGCGCTGTAGTCAGGCGAACCGGTCCCGTTCCGCTTTGCAGGCCGCGCTCATACATACTCACCTGCTGCGCCAAGCTGAGGCCATGTGCGCGGGCGCCATTTTTTTTTTTTTCACCCAGCAACACCCTAGGGGCAATGCGAACCCGAATGGACGCGGAGCTCATTTGGAACCACGCTTTAGCTAAACCGGGAGTCGCGCGAACCCGTTAATCGACTTCTGCTCTGGCGACGAGGCTCGGAAGTGGGCCGAAAAGCAGCCAAACGGGAATTAACACTCGGACGCCGCGGATATCTCTCGGCAACACGCCCCCCCTGTCGGTACGCTTCGGTCGTGTGTGTGAGTGTGTTTTCGGGTTATATATCCTCCTTCTCTTTCGACCTGGCTCGGCGTCGTGCGTCCCCCGAGGCGCTAACTAGCTGGCGGGGTACAGTGTTTTGCACTTGGGCTGCAGGCACTGTAACCAATACGCTGCACTCCGGTATACTCTGCCGCGCGCTTTCGCCCGTAATGAAAGTTCTGGGACCTTGTATGTATGTATGTATGTATGTATGTACGTACGTATGTATGTGCGTATGTATGTATGTGCGTATGTATGTGCGTATGTATGTGCGTATGTATGTGCGTATGTATGTATGTATGTATGTATGTACGTACGTACGTACGTACGTACGTATGCTCGATCATTTTTTTTCTCGCTTGAAGTTCGTTATTGAGTGGTGTATGCCATTGTCTCTTCCGTTCTGTGAGCGCGTGTAGCGCGCACAGAGAACGGGAGAAAGAATGCCTCTGGTCTTCGCGTTCGTCCTCGCTTGCCTGAGCACGCTATATACCATGCGTAATCCAACTTGCCTAACCATGTCGTAATATAAGTGCCCCAATTGCGGGTACATCATTAAGGAGTTATTTGCTGTGGCCGAGACGTAAAGCGCGCCCAGCAAGGCGCACCTGTTCGGTTAACTGACCGTAGACTGTCCTACTTGAAAGGCCGGCCAGGCTTTGCTATCTCCTACTTCTTAAAGGGCTCCTCACCAGGCCTGGCCATCTAGAGCTGACAAGCGCAGAGCATACATTGCGTATAACAATCGCATCTGCAAAGTATTACATCGCTACGTGCCGCGGAAAGATCTGAAATTTCAAACCGAACGCCGTTTTCCCTTCTCCTCGCGGCCGCCGCGCTCCAAGCCGGAGGATGACGTACACGTGCTAGTGCACCTACATGCACGTGTTCGCGCTGTGACGTCGCTCGTGCTGACACGTGAACAAAAAACCTTGAACAAAAACTTCTTTAAAAGCCTCATTTGATTATTATAATGGACGTTCATTGGCATTCGCGGAAATACGGCCGGGTTTTCTGAAAGAGATCACAATGTTGCTGTTTATATTAGAAACAGGTACCCCGGCGAGCTTCCGGTTTCCATCAAGGAAATAAGAGCTGTCAAGAAAGACAATAACAAGCCGCAGCAGTGCGGCAAAGCATAACTCCGCCGATTTTCAGTAGCTTTCGCCTGCAGGCAATCTCAAATATACAACTCAGTTTCGCCTATAATACATACACGAAAAATTCTAAATGTGTTGATAAGCGTTCGCTTTAATTGAAAACGTGTAAAGCTAGTTTAAAAACGCGTTTTTATTTGTTATTGTTTCTTGTATAATGTAGTGAGTTGACACGGGATCGCAAGCTCCTTGGAGGCTGCTGGCTCACCGCTGCTAAGCCGCGCGCATTAATACGCTATATAAAGCGGGCCAATACTAGGCATGCAGAAAGTCCTCTCTAAGCACTTCGTGTGCCCCGACCCGTGTGGCTGGTTCCTAATTGAATGTGCGTGAAGTATGGTGCGACTACTACACGCGGCACGGATTGCTGATTCAGTCGCGCGGCAGTCGAACGTGACGTGTGCCTGAGCTGCAACGAACCGCGCCGCCACTAGCAGCTCGTCTGCGGCGTCCTTGTGTGCGGCACGATTGGGTGGCACTGAGGTATAATATACGTCATGCTCCTCCGTGGAGTGACTCAATGACTATATAGTCTCGTCGCGTGAATCCAGCTTTACCGGATTCACAGCTGTAGGTTTAAGAAGCACGAAGTGAGTCGGTGGCCACGTGGCAAGGCGTCCTTGCAACCTCTTCCTAATTTTCTTGTTTTTTATGCGTTTTTTTAGGTGGTTTAAGTCTGTTAATGCAGTCGAAACACCTACGCTGTACGGAGTATACTGGAGGTCAGTTGGGCGCCCGCACAGCTTCGTGTTCACACATTTAGGACCCGGAATTAAGAGTTAAGATGGCAAGTAAGAAAGCACACCGCGTTGTGGTAACTCCTTAATTCAAGATCGGCTTTATTCTCGTACAACCAGACATCATCCCTCACTGATAAGGCGCGCAGGAATTTCCAAGTTCACCGCTAGCGACAGGCGCCGTTCAAGTACGCACGCACGCAGACACAGTGACACGCGCGTAGGCACTCGCACACACACACACACAAGCGCGCGCGCTCGTGAGCACTCAACAACATGACACAGCAGCATGTGCAAGACGAGTCTATTGACGCGAGGAAGGCAATGTCCGCGTTACATTACTCGAATGCGTTTGGCTTACTGGTAGTACACAGCGTAGCGCATTCTCACGACAATGAAAGTTATACTCGCGTGTTGTTATGTTTCTCGGTGTATACCTCTTTGTTTCTTTGTGTGTGTGTGCTTCAATGTTTCAATTGATGCGCCCTCTGTATTACGTAGCTTTGTATACATTTTGTACACTTAGAATAAATAAATAAACAAACAAATAAATAAATGGGAGGCTATCACATTCATGAGCCCATTTAGGCTGCTTCCTTCTCCGGTCTGCAATTTCTTATCGCATAACCATTGGCCGAAGCGTACCGGCACCCTGCCAAAGTGTTTTGAAAACAAACAAACAAGGAATGGCCGCCCGCTTTGAAGCAGATGCCGTTCAGTCTAGCAGAACGGCGGAATGTGGACGTCGCGACTATAGAAGAGAGCCTGCAGGCGCGTGCTGCAATACACGACGCCAGCTTGCCGCGAGTGCAGTTCGGCTGCAGCTTTTCTCCTTCAGGACGGCGTCTCGGCAATATCTGGCAGGCTACACAGGCGGCCTTGTCTACTGCAGCTGGTTTAAGGAATTACGCTAACAGCGGCCGTTTTCCCGCCGCTCGCGCGAGCATAGCGTCCAACTCCCTCGTGCAGTCAAGTTTTCTCTTTCCTTCCGGCTTTTTTTTTTTTTTTCCTCTTCGTAATCTCAAAAGCGGCACGCCGCATTTAGCAAGAAGGGGCACACCCCCGCGCAAGCACGTGCATGTTTAATTGAATTTAACGTCGCAAATTTCTCTTTCTTTCCTTTTTCTTTTGTCGTGGTCCTTGCCAACTATACTATTTTGGCCGTTCTTTTGCTTTATATGTATATTTTTGTCTTTCGCTGCAGCAAAGGCGTCCGTCGTGGCAGCGTCGTTTGGGCCTGTTTTCCTGATATGTTGTCTGGGAAGCCTAATATAGCTTTACTGCGCGAGGCTGACGTGTGTGCGAGGCTTTGGTAGTCTCGTTAAGTTAATGCATGCCAGAAGCGCGAGCGTGAGCACTAAAATACATTCTGTGACATTCTTCTTCTTCCTTTTTCTTTCTTTTTTTTAATGCGTAGAAGTAGCAACATTCACGTGTTTCCATTTCTGCCGGCGTCTACCGAGTGCTAGCTTTTCTTGTTACTGCTGTCGGTGATGGCTGTACATACCCTTTATATATATATATATATATATATATATATATATATATATATATATATATATATATATATATATTTCTTGAAGGCGTAAACGGCGCGCAGTTAGTATTCCAGAGATGTTGCAAGTGCTTAATTGAGCACGTCAGAAGAGCGAACGTTTATAAAATGGCATAACGGGAATAACCGACAAAAAAAAATCTGAACTGAAATGTCCTAAAAGTTATCGCGAGAAGTTGAATACACCGTCGAACGATACCGCTTTGTACTCGTCACTGAATTTCTCCTTCGTATTTGTGCGCAGTGTATGTGTATTAGAACATGCTACACACGCGTATAAGAATTGCGTAGTGTTCGTTATCGACGCCAATCATCTACCGCGCAAAGCCGGGGGCGTCACTTTCAAGCACAAAGCCTGTAGCGTACGTAGCTGCAGTGCCTACTCTTAAGAATCGCTAATGGTATCCGGTTTCAGCAATTCGGAGGTAGGTGAAAGTTTGATCGAAGTTTTTCGTTAATCACCGTAGATCTCGCATCACGCGCACATGTTTCTTTTTCCTTTCTTCCTTTCTTTCTTTCTTTTTTGTAAGGATGGCCGAGCTTTTGTTACGTGGAACGCGCAGTTCCACAAACTGCGCAAGAGGTTCGCTCAACCTTTCGCGTTTCCTTTCAGTGGGAAATATAACCGCCACACATAGCGGTGGCCATTAATGGCATACAATGGCGTCTAATAAAGAACTTAAGGAAGCAATGCCTAAGTTACTGTGGTGTGGTCTATATTCGAACGTCCAACAATCGCAGCATACATGTAAGGGAAGAAGCGTGCAAGACGAATTCACAGCGCCACGCCGCGTGTGCTCAAAGTGAAGCAAGTGAAGCAAAAAAATCCATTATTCATAAGCGCGTGGCACGTGCAGCCCAACCAGGCAGTCTGCTTTCCGTTAACGCAGCCATACCGACCCATGCGTAGCGAAGCTTGCGGGTAGATAAAGGCAAGAAAGCCTGCTATACAGTGCCCCGTCCCTCACCATTCTTTTCCCGATTCTTTGCTTGCTTCACTCCCTGCGGCGTGCGAGCGGCCCGCTATATACGTGCTAGTGCGCGATCCGATAGACCTCAATAAAGTTTCTTTCCATGCCATTGACGCCCTACGCGTTCCCCGATGCCTTCGACATCGGCTTATTTTGGGAAGCCAGCGAAATATGGACTCCGCATCAAACTTTAAGAGGGAACGTCGTTAGGCTTGTGCTTTGCTCGCCCCAGGGGGACAATTTATCACGCTTATAACTCTGCCGCGCGCGGGTGTCGCAGCTTTTCCAGCGGCCGGTGTACCACCCTCTTCTGAACTCGTTACGTCATCTACTTTAGAGTGAATTGAGAAACGTGCTTTCGATTTTCCGGCTAGTTGGAGTAAGACAGCGCACACGCGCGCACACACACACACGCACACACGCACGCACACGCACACACACACGCACGCACGCACACACACACACACACACACACACACACACACACACACACACACACACACACACACACACACACACACACACACACACACACACGCACACACACACGCACACGCACACACACACACACAGAGCTGGTGGTGGGTGCAGGTTAAGCGGGGATTTATGAAAGTCCTGTTCTTCTTTGTGTACCGGGCGCTTGCGCTGCGCTGACGTGAGGAGCAATATGGCCGCTGCCTCCCTCCGCTCTTATTACCATCTGTGTAACTCGTTGTGTCAGCCTTCGCTAAATGTCGTAGTTGCGCAGGGAAAGGGCATTTGCCATGTACATTCCTCTCCTCCATTAAGTCGGTACAGGGCGCAGAATGTCTAAACACTCTTAAAGAAGTGCGTAAGTCCAATCAGTCATGATAGACAGATACTACGCGGCCTGCGCGGATTACCTAGAGACATTATGTGGTCTATAGATGGTATAGAAGGCGCGAGGTGCGGTATTACAGATTTCGAAATTTCGGGGAATGACATCGGGTGGGGCGGGGGGGGGGGGGAGGGGGGGCATCGAACGGCTGAACTTCACACGTCCTTTATGAATGGGATTAGCTTAACCGCAAAAGTGTTGGTCTCCCACTGTGGCGGACGCTGGTTCTATTATTTCCCCCAAAGCGAGATGTCTGTTCTGCTTCCGCCCCCTTCTCCCCCCCCCTCATTGGTTTTCCCCCGTTTGCAATGTTCAGCAACAACAACAAAAAACCAATTGCAGCAGAACCCATATTATCATGAATAATGCGGACGTTAACACGGTTAGCACTGCATCAATGTAGCGACCCACCGTGCCGCCATCCCTGAAACGCCTCATGTATGAAGCGTTTCGGGGGTGGCACGCGCGCTACCTCGCGCTACCTCACTCGCACTACCTCACTCTGGCTGCCCTCTGGAGAGGGGCAGCGGCGCTGACGTGTGTCTCAATGGTCTAAAGATTGTCTAAACGTACCATGCGTCTCACGTAACTTGCGCCAAAATTTTAAAAAACATGCATGTGTGCAAGTGCCACATAGCGCCGCGCGACTAGCCGCGCGGCACTTTTTCTTTTGTATGTATTTTGCGGGCTTTCCTTCAGGCTTGGGGAAAAAAAAAAGAAAACACTTTTATGTACCACGTGTTGAGCAACAGACAGCTGGATCGGGAATTTTTCAGCGTGGTTTCCAACTGTCTCATTGATGCTCTTGCTCTCAATGTTTTGTTTTAGCAGTTGGTTAATTATTAATACCTAATTATGTAATGAGACGAAATACGAAAAAAAAGACAAGTTGCCTGACTTCCTCCAAACGATGGGAAACAACATTACTTTGGTTATGTCCAGCTGCGTGGCGCTTACATATTTCGAAATTCTGGAACAATATACGCGGTAACGCCCAGTATACGACGCGGTTACGATTCAGCCCAGCACCGGAGAAATTTTAAATAATTTTTTTTTTGTCGCTGATGAGCTGCACGTGCCCAATGACCTAAGTTGACTTCAAAGAGGTTCATTTAAATGCGGCACACACTCGGTGGCACTTGCCCAATGACAAATATCCAATGACCGAAGTTGGCGCCACAGAGGCCCATTGAAGGGCGGCACGTATTGCGTTTCTCGTACTGGGTGACCCAAGTTGGGTCACTGTGGCGCTTCCCTTGTGTTTTAGCTCGTATGACACAGATATTATATATACGCGTATAATGGCGGCCTAACATGCACGTACTTCCTGCACGAGCACACTCATAAGCAGCCGCAATGCGATCAACCTTCACCAGGACCGCGATCTGTGAATCATGTGAAGTATCTCAGTATATAGCGTGGTAATGGGAGACATCGGGTGTTTCAGATCCGACGTCGGCGAATTGTGTATTTGGCCCAGGTCGTTTATTCGGCCTCGGCGGTTTCGCAGCGAATGGGCCCAGGACGACCGCGATGAGCCGGGTGAACGGTGCACTTCCCGGATAGGAAGGCCTTCGGAGCACCGAGGCAGTCTTATTCGAGATGACAGCGTGAAAGTCATTGCTTGTGGGCGTATGTTCCACCACATTTGCGCGGGTGTTAACGTCCGAAGACGTAAGCACCCGTTTGAATTGCGAGAGGTCGGCTGTGTATAAAGAGTTGACTTTGGGTGACGACAGCAGCGCCGTCTTCTGACGGGGGTGCACGCTGCCGCTGATATCGAAGTCGCGGCAGGAGGCGGGAAATAATTTGGGAAGGGTTCGCTGACGGTGAGTCGCACTCGCGGAAGGTTGGCATAAGGTCGGGGCTCGAAGGTCCTCTGAAAACCAAGGTGGGGGACGCTTCGCACAATTCTTCTCGAGAAGCGCGTTTTACGAATGACGTCCCTGATATGAAATTTTGTTTTCTTTTAATTTGCCGAACCTTCTTCGGTCGCGGCGTACACATATGTACGGGTCTTGTTTCTGCTAGTCTTTAGTAGCTTGAGAGAGAAAAAAAAGGAAGGCACGAACATTCAGCAACGCGTAAGTGAGTCCCCCTGCATGATCCATTTCGCGGCTTCACTTTGCCGAGATTCGCTATAGACAGTATGCTAAAAGGCCAGGGTTACCGGGTCGCTCCAACCACCTGTCGCCAAACTGGCCTCCGTACTGGCCAAACCGTAGGCGAAATCGAGAGTTTTTTTAGGGGCCCGAAAGGGGCCAGAAACGCGTATATTATGTGACGTGATTACAAGCGTGTTAAATTATTTTTCTGCAAAAGAAAATCTCCATATTAGTTTCTTCCACGGTTATCTACTGAAAGCAGAAGGCCGGTATTTGAGCAGGCTTGCGCTGTTGCCACTGAGTAAGCCACAAAGAAGGTGCCAAATAAGATTTCGAAAAGCTTTCCGAAGACACGTAACCCCCAAAATTTGGCGAGAACCACATAGCCAAAACGAAATTTTCGATGCGAACTCGGACGAGAGGTATAGCCGGCTTTGGAACCCTGCTAAAGGCACTGTATCGTGTTTGACTAGATACTCGACAGCGGCCAATAAATAACTTGCGCATGCGCTGTGAGCCAGTGACGCAATTAATCTCGTGAGGAAGATAAACGTAACGTCGTATAACATATTAAGAGATATAAAAATGAAGATACAAATTTTTAAAAAGAAGGATCACGAATGCGAAGTGTCACTAGAAGAAATAAAGACGTTCAACGTCACTGCTTCTCAAAAGCAAACGAAATAGTGGATATTAATATCATCCAGACAAGGACAAATCTTAACCACAAATCCCGTCAACAGCATATAAGTCGTATCTCAAGACACTGATAGAGTACAAAATACGAGTTTCCGAATCGTTATCGATAAGACGTGAGCACTACATTTTTCTTTTTTTCTTTTTTTTTTTCGTGCGAACGTGTCCGAGCCTTCACACGTCGCGTTGCCGTCGTTCTCGCCGGGTGGGCCTCCGTCTTAATAATCGACTTTGAATTGTGATCTGGGCTATGACGTGGCCCGCGTCATCGCTCCCTCCTTGGCTCTTGAATTGAAATGAATTGAATTCAGGCATTTTACGTACCAAAAGCAGGATTCGATGACGAGGAACGTCGTAGTGGGGGACCCGGGGTTAATTTTGACCACCTTGGGGGTTCTTTAACGCACCCTCAATGCTCGGTATACGGGCGTTCTCCTATTGCGGCTCCATCGAAATGCGGTCGCAGCGGCCGGGATTCGATCCCGCGACCTCGTGCTTAGCAGCGCAACACCATAGCCGCTAAGCCACCGTGGCGGGTGTCTCCCTAACTATACCGTCAAGAGTCGAGTCTTCGCTTCGAAAGTCATTTGAGTCAGCCTTCTCTCTCTTTTTCTTCCTCTCCTACGCCACCTATCGAACTGATTGATAAAAAAACAACATATTAATTGATTGTCTGTTTGATCGGTTAATAACAATTTATTATCGATTGTTAAAAATTACCGATTTAAAATTAAGTTTGTAAACTGCATCCTCTTGATAGTCGACTACTTTACTGCCAGTTGGAATCGTTTTCAGGAAAAGTTAGGCAAGATAACGGCATTATCATTTTTACATTTATTTTCCTCAGAAGTATTGCCTGTGTCGTCTCGCCTGTTTGTTTGTTTTCCCGCACAGCGCTCAGTTGGAATTAAACTATGCTCTCCCTTTCGTTCAACAATCAACCCCAGACCGCAGCTGGGCTCTACAGCGGAAGAGGGTGTTTTCGTGGTGAGTGCCATTCACCCCGCCTGTCTTCTTTCGGATGAAAAAAAGATCGTCGTCCGAACTTGATGGAACCAATTGAGCCAGCACCCCCCCCCCCCCCCTCCAGAAAAGGGACTACTTACTCTTCTTTCTTTTTATTCCGTTTTCTTTCCTCTCAAACTTCGTCGAACTTTAATTGACGGCCTTCAAGGAAATGAGAAGAGTGAAATCTTCTCGGGAATGGAGAGAGACCACCGAGGTACGCTTGCATAATGAACTCAGAAGATAATGGTAGGACCCCGTGCGTGCATTTTTGTGTGTTTGCATCTGCAGCATGCGACCTGGCGCGTCGTCCAAGGAACCAGAAATTTGGAAGGCTTTTACAAGCGTTCTGATGAAAATCTAAGCCTCTCTCTCTCTCTCTTAATTCCCCCTCCTCGCTCCTTTTGTTGGCTCTTTCGCGTCGAATCGGGTCATGCGCGTATGCGCTCATTGCCAGGCAGCACCGACCTCCTATTTCATTTCGTCTTTGTCCCGCACTGCTTCGGTTCGCATCAGTGCAGGGATTAGCGATACAGGGGCACTCGACAGATTGAGTTTCCTTTTTTTTTTTTGTTCTCGTTACTCTAAAGGCACTTTTGCACCGTCACGATAACGAAGGCGATAAGTTCCGTTCTCGTTTTTTTTTCGTGTTTTGATTGATACGGGCGCACCCTCGCATTATCAAAACGCGATGCTGTCCATAATAATGGTGATAATGATGATGATGATGATGATGACTGAGTGACTCTTGACCTCCCTTACCCCTTTGGAAGGGGTCTGAGCGTGCAGCTGTATTCAACTCAAGTCGCTGACGATACCCCATCGCCAGTCTGCGACCTAGCTTTAACGTTCTGATTCTATATATATACGCGTGCGTATTGTGGTACGGCCATGCTCTCTTGTTCTGCTCCAACTACCGCTCTGTTCTCCGCTGTCATCGGATTAAGCACTTCAGCGTTTCCCTGTTACTCCTTTCGTAAACCTTTTCTGACCACTCCCCTTTTGGGCAGATGGGAATCGGGACTCCTTCCCTAGGTAATTATTCTAGTTAATATTTTGTATCTACAAGTAATAGTAATAATAATAAAATTATGTAGCTCCCACGTAGTGTGGGAATCCAAGTATAGTGCCAAGAATTTCGCGTCCACCCTGCGCCGATGCGCATCTACGAACTCCGACTTTCTCGACGAGTTCGAGCATCGCGGAGCTCGAACACGCCGCGTGTCAGAGAAAGAGCGCGGCCTCTCCCTAGCTTCTCGATCATTGCGAACACGTTCCCCTTCCTATGCGCCAAGTATATTACCCCGCTAGTGTACACCAGGCTCGAGCTGTTCCCAAGTAAACCCCTGGGCGACGCAAAGTCTGAGTTGCCGCACTTTTTCGACAAAACTGCGGCCCTCCAAGAGCTTCTTGGTGAGCGTCAAAAGCAGGGGCGGTGGTCGGTCCAGGTCGTGGTGATGACGCTGCCGTGCTGCAGCTCGGCGCAGCGTACGTTGTCGTGTTCGGAATCCATGCGCAGCTTGAAAGAGCAAGGTCCCTGCGCGAGCGCGGAGAGGAACCAAGCGGAGGAACCAAAAACAACAGCGACCACAATAGCAACAATGACGACGACAATAACAATAGGAGCAGCAACAATAACAATAACAGTAACAATAATAATCGGTCAAATGAATCAATGAAAAGTGTTTATTAAAGTGCCCAGGAGCAACCTCGAGGGTCTTGGTGCTGGCGCACTCGGCAGAAAAATGCGCAGGAAGAACAGAGCACGCCCGCACATACATACGCACGCGCGCACTCATAAACAAAAAACTAATTTCGCGAATACAGATTTTAACAGAGCATAAAATGGCTACACCAACAGAATACAAAGCAATAGTCGAGAAACAGAAAGGGATTACAGAATAACGAAACTCACAACAGTTGAGAGTATTTCTTCAGTTATTGAAATTCTTCTGAAATTCCTTTTCATAAAATATTAAAGTTAGGTAGGGAGATATCCAAGCACTCTGAATGAGCGTTGTATGTCGCCTGCGCTCTAGATAGAGGGTCAGAAAAATCGAAAGGCTTAATGACGCGCTGTTTCCTTGTGCTTTCCTGCGGAATGTGAAAGCGCACATTAGAAAGCAATTGTGCGAGCAGCAGATCTTTACATGTAGTAATTTGTGAAGAAAATGGGAAATTTGTGAATAATAATAATAATAATAATAATAATAATAATAATAATAATTATTATTATTATTATTATTATTATTATTATTATTATTATTATTATTATTATTATTATTATTATTGACAGTGAACATAAAAATAGGCACGATGATAGCGATGATGAATAAATAGAAAGAAGAACAATTTCCGTAGTAAATAGTTGCTCCATCTCTGGCTGTTTCCCCATTGAATGAGCGCTACCAGTCTGCCGATAGTCGCTTTACTGATGCGGTAAGCGCGACGGTGTTTGACCTGCAGTTGCAATTTCTAGAACCAAGGGCTTCACTGAAGTCCATTTGTGAATTAATGCTCTAACATTCTGGTGCAATAAGCCTAATAGTTTTCTGGGTATTACGGCGCGGGACGAATGCGCATTCTTCTTTTTTTTTTTTTTTTTTGTCGGAAGACAATTTTTTCTAATGCTCGCGTTTAATGGGAAGGACAGCGGCATGCAGCCTGTGACGGTAGAAGATAGTGCGCTTCGACGAAGCTCCTCAGCGATTTTAGCCATGAGGCATTGCTATAGATACATGTCTCTGACAAAGCTAGTGTTTCTTTAAGAGCACTCGGAGGGCTCCCGATTACGAAACTATCGCTCGTGGATCACCGAGAAGCGTTAAGAAAGCGCGGTGACTGTACAACGCTTCAACCGTACTTGGCTACTGGCTCCACTTTGGGGCGCGAAGGAGTGTGCCGAATCGATCAAGGCGCATTTCGGCGAATGTAATCCATTAGTCCCAACACGCTTGCAACATTTCCTACGAATCGTTGCTCGTCGTTTCGTCATTTGCTCTATACACTTTTTTTCTCTTAAGAGCGTCGTCTATGGGAGTTGTCTTATGACAACCCAAGTCTATATATAAGCCTACACAGGCCTCACACTATATAAGTTGACAAGTGTCCGTAATTACCGCCTGCAGCGACGCACGGCAACACACAAGATTAACATTCAGAAAGCAGCTACACGTTCCTAAAACCTCAGCTAAACAACATGCCTAAAAAAAAAATTTATTTTGAGACATGCACTTTCCAGTTCATCGACGCGTTCGGGTCGGTAAAGCGCCAGTAGACATAACGTACGAGCTGCGGTAGAGTTTGCATTCATGTTACGGTGAACGCGACGAGTACTACCGAGAAATTGTTCTTGGCGTGCCCAGTAATAGGCGCATTTTATCTGCCACGTACGCACACAGCGAAGTTCTAAGCACATTAAATTCTCGTTTCTTCTTTTTTTTTCATTTTGTTTTGCCTCTTGTTTCCAATCACCTTCTCCTCGCTTCCAGATAGCTCACAAGCTCACCTTCGCGTGCTCTAAGTCAAGTTCTGGCAGCTCCCCCGAAAGTTCGGGAAATCCGCTGTTTTATAGCGGCGCCAGCTTTACCGCGGACAGCAATAAAGTTGCGTCGCGTTACGGCATGAAGCTAGCGAACAACGGCCCATCTCGCGGTGCCATAATCTCGTTAGACCCGAGGCTCGTATGGCGGCCCGAGTACCTCGGTGGCGCGTGCCTCGTGAAACGAAACTTGTCTATACGCAGTTTCTCCGAACCAGTCCCACGCATTCCATATGTACTCGTGTTGTTTCAAGCGTGTACCACACGCGGCGGCTGCGCGCCACGCGCGTGATGCCATTTTCATAAAGAACCCGGGGCAGGCGTGTAGTACTTCAGGGAGTTCACGATATGCATATTGAGCGCGACGAAGACGCGATACATGCTGGGCCTAAAAAAAAAAAAAAGGTCTGCGCTGAGACGACGGACGCGTTCAGCGGTCGGATGGTTCTTTATCACGAACGCGTTCCCTCGTGCGCCGTCTTGTTTACTCCATTACTTTGGTCGTCTCGTTTCGAACAACAAAAAAATGGAGGGCGGGAAACCAGCGCCCATAATGTATAAGAGACGTCCGGAGTCTGTGCGCACACCGTTATTTAACCGGTCCTTCCGCACCGTCAGAAGCATTTTTCGCATTACGCGCACGGTCCCGGCGCGAATGACGAAAAAGTAAGAAATAGAAAAAAAAAGGGGGTAGAACGACGTGAGAGAGCGCTGCACATATATAACGCCTCAAATGGGCGAAGGACCAGTTCACGAGATGAAGAGGGAAGCGAGAACAGGCGAGTGGAGAATAAAGAAGAATTGGTCAGATATATATATATATGTATAGATATAAAAGGCAGAACCCAGGAAAGGAGAATGGGAGTAACGCGGAAATGCGGGAGATGCTGTGGGAAGGAACACGGCAGTAAGGAAGGAAAGCGTAAGAAGAAAATAAAAAAAGGAAGAAAACAGGTCGAGCAAGAGCCGAGAGTGAATGGAAGGGAAAAGGGGGAGGCCAGCCTTTTGAACCAGAGGCGAGAAAGAAGAAAGGCGATAAAGTAAGCAAAAGGGGGAAAGAAGTCGGACGTAATAGGGAAATGCGCTTGGGGACAAAAGAATCGTGAAAGTGGTGTGCGACGGTTGTGTGCCCCAGTTTAGGCCAGAGAGCAAAAGAGCGGGAAAGAAGGAAGAGGAGGGGCGAGTGAGAAGCGGGACGCAAACGGCTCGGCGCGATTGGGGAATGGAGATGCCGAAGAAGGGAGCTGCAACACCAACGTGGCCAGAAATGGGCAAAGGCGAGAGGGTGCATAGGATTGTGGGGACAAGAGGGATATGGGAGAAGGATGAGGGAAAGTTCTATACATGAAGCGAGTCCCATGGCTTCTGATGCTGGAAGCGGGGAACACGGCGTCGGAAGCTTTTTTAGAACAGCTCCCCAGAGTCAATTCTTGATACAGAGGAGGAGGAGCGGTAGCTTTCCCGCCTACCTTCCCTGTGTCGCCTTCCCTTATCCCCGTTCCCTTTCGAGAACGCCGGCGGCGTTTATCTCCGTCGCGGTGGAGAAGCTGGTATGCTGGCGTTCCTCCCGGGCGTGCGGCTTGCGAGGCAACGTTGGCGACAGCCTCGCGGACGTGGGCCGGACGTGAACGCACTCTGCAGCTACGTTTACACGAACTAGATAGAGCCCGGTCGAGTCACCTTGTCGAGCCGAGATTCGGTCGTCGGGTTCATGTTGATGCTAGCGGGTCGGTCCAGGCTTCCTGAAAAAAGAGGGTTGACTGGCTTTTGTATGTCGCATGCAACTCGGTCTGCGTCGCTCTGGCTCTATCACGAAATAGGACTCTTCCCACGTGCGTCATATAATATGAACGAAGCTTGGGGCGCGTGAGAGGTGTCGGTAACTCTTGTAGGTTGGTGAGATATCGCAGACGTAGCGAGACATAAAAGAATGTCGCACGCTGCATTTAGTTGTGCGCGGTCTAGCGTATCGTGCTATAACTAATACTTATAAGTGTTAGTTCACACTTATAAGGAGTTCCCGGTAGAATAGAGGGAGCACCTGGAACTCCTTTATTAGAGTTTAACTGCATTCTTACGTAATGAATGCCATCTTCTAGAGTTATTGTACCCCTCCCCCCCCCCCCAGACGGATTACGTACACCCCTTATTAGATACAAGCAATTCAAAGTACTCCATCAGAGAATGCATACGATAAACAACTGCGTTAAATATGAAATCGGCCTTCACTTTTGCTAAAAGGAGTTGACTGAGCATTTAGGTGAGCTGAAAAGAAGGCGAAGGGGCAGGAAGAGGGTTGGTGTTCGTCGAGGTACCCCGCAGTTCTTTCCATCGACAGTCAGCCCTATAGCTGTTTCTACAGCTGGGCTGCATCTGTGTCTACAGTCCATTATTTGTCCTTTATTCGCTCGGTCGAATAAATGCAGCACATTTAGTTTATTGACAATTTCACGCCGTTCAGCTTCATTTACCTTGCTGTACCTCTGTGTGGTGCATATGCCTCACTGTTATTCTTGTATATGTCGTTTCATTAGAAATGGGGATGAAGGAGAGATGGGTCAAGTGAGCTAGTGCCACATATGTATCGCTTGAAGTCATTACAATTTTTTTTTTTTGCGCTTCTATAACTTCCTCGGCGGAGCGGGCCATTTACGTGCACCACTCGCGTTGGTTAGCGTGTCTGAGCAGCTTAATCGTCTTCCGCAAAAGTCGAAAGAAGGGACAGATAACGCTGGTAATGTATTTTCGGTGGTACGTACGCTGCTTAACGGTTGTACGGGTCGCTTTTATCGCTTTGCGTTGCGCTGAGTCGGTCTTAATGTGCGCTGTGAGTGGAAAGGATGGGAAAGAAGGAGACAGGAGTGATCAGGACGACTGCGTGGACTTTAACAGCCGTAAAGTCGGGCATCCCAAGTAACCTTGGCGGTGAAAAAAAAAAATCACAAACTGTGTCACGTCAGCGTTTCCGTGTACCTTATCGACAGAACCGTCTGCGAGTATACTTGTAAGACATTGATCATATATATATATATATATATATATATATACATCCACTTCCAAACTGTCCGATCACCGAACATTGAAATTGTGCGACCAATGTAAAGCGCTTGCCAGGAATACGAGGTAATATGGCGCTTCGGGTTCTAGTATACGGTCATGTTGGCTCGCGCTTCTGTTGTCGCCTATGGAATTGTAGCCCGCGAATGCGAAGGCTGCTGAGCGCTACGCAAGCTGCGGTCTTGTCGGGCACAGCATCGTCGTAATGAGGTCGATCGTGGCAAACGAGCTTGCTACGGTTTTCTCTGGAAAAGTGCGCACAACGTACTCTGCGGACGGTGAAGGAACTGCATAAGGCCTCGGCTTTACTGTAAAGCACCTGAGGTTTAACTCGCACGCAGGTGCTGCGGGCAGTGAGGTGGATGTGATAACTCTTGCTCGCGATGCCTTAAAGCATAGGCCGGCAAAAAGAGTCCCTCGGGACGCCCACGGACCCTGCGAACAAGCTATTGCCGGACATTTACAATTTTTTGTGGTCGTCACCTAACCGTCCTAGCGTGACAAAGTGATTTAATCCCACGTGCTCGCTAAAGAGGTCTGAACTCCGGTTCAGGCACTTCAGCGTCGAAGCGCTCCGCGCGCTACCGCATATGACAAGATATTACCGTGAGGACGCATTGGACACTCATGACAGGTGTATCGGCTCTTCGCGGAGTTCTCGAGCTATCCATAGACTTCGCTATAGTGAGTGACATATGACGGTGAGTAGTTCCACTTCAGGAAGCTTCAGTGGATGGTGAGCGGCGGTTCACCACGCGGCATCGAATTAACTGGATAGTTCGCACGTTGGTGTCGTCAATCCTGTTCCGCCTATTTTTGCGCATTGTCTAATTAGCCGCTATCACTCTGCCTTTTTAAATGACGGACGCACAGAACAACGTACCTAAATATTTAAGTTTTCTGAAACTACGTTCAATAGCAGCGCGTGGGTGGAATAGTGACTGACAAGTTTCGCAAGTGGAAGGTTGTTATACGAACGTCTTCGTCCTCCTTCTCCCATTCCTAATTCTCGTGTGCTCGTAAGGGAAAACGCACATGACGACGGGGCGTTTGTGCCCACTGGCTTGACCCGCAGTTTTGTCGCGATATCAGTCCAACACACATAATCAATGATCGTTCGTGCGGGACTGCCGGCGCGGTACACGGATCGCAGGGACCATAAAAGCATGTGTGACTATAGATGTTAGCCATGTACGCATGCAAGTTTGCTCGTTTGCGGCATACACTATGTTCAACTCGTACAGTCATCACCATTCACCATGCGCCATTTGCGGAGGCTCACTTTTATCCGTCGCGCCCCGCTACAAGCCTTGCTCTTCAATAAACGCCGTAGTAAATGATTCGAGGTGTCTCGTTCACTTGAAGAGCTGGCGTACACTTGCAACATCGTTTAGCTAGACCTCTGCGCAGGGGAGGTGCGTATGATTGCTCATATCCTTGACACTTTCTATGCGACGTCTCCCAGCCGACTTTTTTTCCTCGAATATAGGGAACGTGGTTGGTAAGTTTGCTGGGCGCATTATGTAATACAGTTTCGCACCCGCACATCTATGAGCCTTTTGGAGAGCTAACACGGCTGGTGGACAGTTTGCACTGTGGAGCCTCTTATGGGTGTTAAGGACAACCCTACAGTCGAAACAGCTCAGCCGGTCCTTGTTCTACGCGTGTGTGTTACTCAGCGCGCTTGACTTGAATACGACGACTGCGAACAATAGACCTTAAAAAGTTTCAATGAAGGCGAAAGGCCCGCTCGCCCGCGCGAGCTATCAAGTCCACGTCGCACGACCAGCGTATAAAGAGGCGAGACAGGAAACGCAGAGGGGTCAACCGGACGCGCGTCAGATTTGCTACCCTACGCAGGGGGAAAGTGGTTAATAGATAAAAGGAGAGAAAGAAAGAACGCAGAGCGCTGAGGGTGCCGCTTCATCCGAGTGTGCGCGTTGGCGCCGAACTCGGTCGCTGAGGATGTCTGTATAGTTGAGATTGTTTAAGCACACTGGCAACGACGACAAGCGAGTGGACGCACAAAAGCTCTACGTGTATGTCTTGCGAGCGCACTTACGTATGTCTTACCAGCAAAGCAGTACGTCGACGATTGTCGATGTCGGTGTATTTCCGGAACTGGAGCCATTTCTTAAGTTCGATACATCGGTTCTCGTCGCGGGGCTGGGCACCACGCGGCGGACGCCTGCGATATATCGGTGCAGATATTACATGGGTGAAAGCTTTACTCTGTTCGCCACACGTTGAAGACTTTATGGTTTGAAAAAATGCACCTGCCGCCTAAATTGTGTACCACTATAATCCTTATGACAGCAGTTATTATGAACAGCGTCACATCCTAAAACGAAAACAAGAAGCGAAAGAAAGATGTTTTGCAGTGGCGGGTCTCATAAAAACTATTCGCCTCGTTTGTCCGTTTTTTACATTCCTGAGATGAGCAGCGCCATGTTTTCTGTTTCTTTTTTTTTTTTTTTCGAAGCTAAACAGAAGGAATGGCAATGCCATTACGCTGGAAAGGCGGCGGCGGTGGCGGACCGGGACTCGGACCGCTCTGTGTTGCTCTTTTTTTTTTCTTTCTTCCGGGACGCTCCTCGGCAAGCGTTGATCACTAACGCGGAAAGCATTCCCCGCGCAAGCGGTGCTCGGCTCCGCGCACCGCCGCCACCCTTATTTTCTAAGGCCCGCGCTTCGTCGCTCCCCCGCCCTACCAATCTCTCTCGCTTTTTCTCTCGTTTCTTTGTACGAAACCCTCTTTTTTCTCTCTCGTCTCAGACCCGTCCCCATTCCCCTTGGCTTCTCGTCTGCCGAGTTTAGAGACGACGGCGGCGTCGGCGGCGGCAATGATTTGTCCCGCCCATCCTCATTCTCCCTGCGCGCGGCAGAATGTAGCGAACGTCGGGCGCGCACTAGCTCTGGCTCGCTCGGCCGCCCGCCAGCCCAGGGCTTCACGTGTCTATCTATTTAGATACGGGCTAAACTCTTTCTGACGGCCGGGGGAAACGCTCCTCCTCCGAGAAGAGGCCCACCGACCGACGGATACGGGTCTGCTTTTCGTACGTACCGTATTTTCCCGAATCTATCAACGCCCCCTCCTTGTTCATCATTTTCCTCCGGGTCGTCTTCTTATTGTTCACCGTCTTGCTCTTCTTGATGTCCATCTTGCTAACCATTAATCCTTTTCTTGTTCATCTTCCGTATGTCTTTCTTGTATTTGTTTATAATATTCTTTGTGTTGTTGTTGTTTTTCTTGTTGTTGTTATTCTTCTTCTTCTTAAGTCCTAAGAGGAAGTCTTCTTAAGTCTTAAGTTGTCTTAAGAGGAAGCTTTAGCTTCGGCCCAACTCCGACGCGGTCTATTCAAATACATGTAAAACGCAACAACGCTTTTCTGAGGTAACCACGCGACCTATTTTAATGAAATTTGTTGCATCTGAGAGAGCAAGTTAGATTATAGTGACTGTTGGAAGCGAAATTTCGATTTAGGTATTGAACTTTGTTAAAATGATTTTCAAGAATTCGAAAGTTTAGAAAGAATAGAAGCACGAAGTTTACAGATTCATAGCGCTGCATAAAAATAGATATCGCGGTTCTGTAAACGGAATCCACTAGATCGTTGAAAGCAGACAAATTCGATACGTCATTTGATATTTTACGGGAACTTGTTACGTTGTTTACAAGGGCTCTGCAAAAGCTGTATTTCCATATTATTAAATTTTTTGAGATGCAAGTGTAACATATCAATTTTGTCTGCTTTATATGTACTATTCGATGCAATTAACGGAATTGTATTGTCAATTTTGGTTGCTGAGTTACAGAGTTGTAAACTTGATAGTGTCGTTTTCTGAAAATTTTCATGTTGGCCCATTTTTAATAAAAAATTGACGACCTATATCAATAATCTGAAACCAACAGTCACTAGATTTTAAGTTTTTCTTTTAAATGCAACAAAGCTTGCCAAATTTGGTGCAGTGGTTGCCGAGAAAAACGAATTCTCCTCTTACATGTATTTATTTAGCAGCACCCGAGCTCACGCACCCGAGCTCACGCTCAGCACCTGAGCTCTTAACGCTTTCGCGTTAATACTTTTCAGACAGGCCGGTCATCAACGCGTTGCCTACACACCGCGCTTGCCTGTCTGTAATGTCCAAACCTAATGAAGGGTTATGTAATTGCGGAAAGCGGAATCTCCGTGTGCGTGGTCGAAGTAATCGCCTCCGTACGTTTCTCGTGGTAATAACTGTTTCCCTTTGCCCTAAACGCGAAAATTCAGACGCATCAATTGTGTGGTAAGTGGCCATGTCGACGCCGCATCCGCAATTTGCATGTGGGCTCGCCATCTTCGAAAAGCTCCTCATGCTTGCTTTTCGTCCCCTTTGGAAACGCAAGAGGCTAGGTCAAATTAATGCCAGTTTTCTTAAATCAGGCTGCAAAACCATAATGCAACCACATAGACACAGTGCCGCGCACACCTGAGTTCATATTCGGCCTGAATGTGTTGCGTAAACACATCCTAGTTAATTTCGAGGAGGATTGAAGGCCATATTCAGTGTAATGTACAACGGATCTCGAGAAAATATGCAACAGAATGACAATACTATTTTGTTCAGGTTGTTTACAGGTTGTTTTCTTGCAGTTTCTCTGGACCGCAGAGGAAACTGGTGGGGCGGTGTGTATATTAGCGGAGTGCTGCTTATATTTAAGAAAACACGGCATAAAGAAGGGCAGCGCTGCTTTCTTTCATTTATTATCTGGCCGAAAGTCCTGGCTCTGGCGGGCCAAAAGATAGTGTTCGCATCTTGAGAACTTTCGGACGCCGGAGGCGTATTGAAACAGTTTCTTTATAATATAATGTTTCTCTTTCTCTCTCTCTCTTTGTTTGCCCATCCTGGGCTTCATTCTTAATACGTTTGGCCTGTTACTTGTTCTTTCTTCTTTCGCGAAGGATAATGTTGTCTGCCTTTCAAGCTCGGATAAGGAAACTCGTTCGAGACACCGACGTGGGCTCTCAATGTTATTACTCCGTGAGCGTCAGGACATAATGCGCCTTGATGGAGTACGTACCACGAGCAGAGACGCGGCGTTCTTCCTGAGCCGGTGTGGCTGATATAGTAGGAGATTGGACACAATTCTTTTCGCCTTGAATGAACGCAGCGGTATATGACGAAATGAAAGTACGCAAAATGTGTTACGGTGTGTCAAACCTACCCTGGCGTTTCACAAACGCTGTATGGAAAAAGCTCCAGAGCAGCAGCTCGCGACCACAACTGAAACACAGCCGGTCTTCGGCGTCTTCCTTTCGGTATCACGGAGCAGAATACGCCTTGACAATACATTCCGGTTTACAGAAGATGTCTAAACGTGGTCGTACGATGCACACGAAATCGGGACACGTTAAAGCGAGGTCGAACAACTACAAGCCGAGCAAGCAGGAAGGGATTCGTTTTTGAGACGGGCGCGATATAGAAACAAGGACACTATATAGGCCAGAAATGACAAGGACGAAGAGCTTCGTCCCTCTCATTTCTCCCCTGATGTCCTTGTTACATTATAGCCGTCCTGAAAATTCATTTTGGCTTGAACTTGGAGTAATCCACCCGTTTCTTGGCCAATCCCCCATAGTGAGTATGAGCGACATGTTCGCTAGGCAACAACAACAACAACTTCTGTCGCGCCGGTCTCAGAACGAAAGCGAAGTTGATGTTGCGCTCATGGATAACAAACATTGAGCCATTGAAGCGGTTGACGTCGGCGTAATGGAAAGGGCGTACGGACGGATGGACAAAGCAAATCCAGTTTTCAGCTTCGAACTCCGGGCACAGTGAAATCCCATCAACCGGTACGATCCATATCTTTAGACTCACATAAGCTCCGATTCGCTGGCAGTCACTCAGCCTTCGACTGACCTCAATTCGCTCAGAAACGTGCCCATTCGTACTCATTTCGACAAACCCAAACTCGCAACATTGCCGAACCAATTCGGGCTCACTCGCGCTCGAGCTCGTATGCGCACCTATACGACGCTGTATCTTGCTCACACTCGGACTCACGGGCGCTTCCTGAATCAGGCTGAGCCCGAGTCAGCCTGCACATCAGTGAGTTCGCTTACCCACGTGGTCTCTTCGGAGGGTCACGCAACAGGGTGGACACCGAAGTGTGGCCTAAGTGAAAATTTTCACCGCTATAGGAGCATGCGTGGCACCAATTCGTGGTTACTTCCCCGTCGACTCTACGAACTAAGAAATGTTCTACAGCGAGGCAACGTAGCAGAAAACATAAATATGGACTGCCAGCCGCTTCGCATATCATTCACGTTAGTTTATTTCTCATCTCCTTAATTTGTTATATTTAAATGCATGTTAAGGGGCGATTCTTAACTATAGAAAGGAAACTTGAGAGTAAACTAAAGCCTCATAGCAGAGAGCGATGGAACGAAAAAACGGTAGGTGTAACGTTAATAGGTAACAAAATGTCAGTACGGATTAGACAGAGAGCGTGCGTAGCTCTTAATCTAGTTGCGACTAGATTAAGATTGGCGGAAGGGCGGGGGGGGGGGGGATGCACATTGTGTTAGAGTGCAGGGCAGATCACTGGTGATCTATTACAACCACAGAATGGGGAGCCAGGGGAGAGACAGCCGAAGATGGCAGTTAATTAGGTGGTGTTGTGAGATTACGAAATTTGCATGCGTAGGATGGCATCGGCTAATGCAAGATAGGGGTAATTGGAGATCGCTTGGAGAGGTCATAGTGTTCCAGACAACATGAAATACGCTGATCAGCGTGGCAGCATGTGATCATAGTTGTGATGATGGTGATGATAATTGCATGATGTGTTTGATGTCGGCTGCTTCTCTGCCATGTACGAGGTTTGTCCTTATTGGTGCGTGTCAGCCTCCTTCTTGCGCCCTCCTACTTCTTCTTTTGTCACTTGTATTTGTATTTACATCCATTTACAAGTATTTAAATACTTGTATTTTGCATCCCCAAGAAAAAGACGAAAGAAAAGAGATGTGTTAACCAGAAGGAGTAATTTTGTTTTGCAACCCTACACTAGATAAGGGGGCAGGGGGTGGCGGAAAGGTAAAAAAAAAAAAGCAGGAAGGGTGACAGCATGGAGACGTGATCACAGCCTGCCACGATCACGGCTCGCTGTTGCTGGATATGATCACGTACTGCAATATGAACGCCAATCAGAACAGTCGTAACAGTTCAGAATATATATATATATATATATATATATATATATATATATATATACCTGGTCGCGGCGCAGATATGTACTTCTCATGCACGTATTACAGGCCTCACACCTTGCGGAATGCCACGTAAGTTTTTGGTAACGAAAGCCGCGGCGAGCGAAGTCATTTACGCGAAACCCACCACCGTTACCTAATGGCAAAACCGTTCGCCGGCGGAAAATGTCTTTCGATGGTCGGTGAAATTAGGGCTTGCCTGCCGCCCAGTTCCCCCCCCCCCCTTCCTCTTAGAATTTCTTCCTATGCCCGACGGGATTCGCACAGTCACGTCAAGGCGACGGGTGATGTCACACAATCCTAGACGCGATGAGCCGCACTACAAGTAAGCCCGACCGGCCCGGAGCGCGTATTATAAGGAACCATTCTGAAAAAAATCATCCACCGCTGCGCGTTCTTGCGACGAGGATAGCGTCGCCGTGATTTGTTTCAGTGTTACCCAACCCACGGATCGCGCTGCCTTTCAAGCAGGCCATTATACTATAGGCGGTGACTGGCTGGGGAAGGGCAAGCCGGCCCGCAGATTGTGGCTCATACGACGTATACGCGCCAGCTGTGCACATTGTGAGAGGGGACAAATGAAAATTGACAGCGATTCCTTAATCTTGGCGCATACGCACAAAAACCCGATGTCACTTTGAACAAATCTTATCTTCTTTTTCTTGTAACACTTCCGGAGTTTTCGCGCATTTTCTTGACGTGTCAGAGGATAGAAGTGAAGGGGGCTCCTACAAGTACCAATATCGACTTTAGTTCATCTAACAAATGTGGTCATATTAATAATAAAAAAAGAAGAAATATGAATGTTAATAAGTTCAAGAACTAATCTTCCACCTCTGAGCAGGCGGCAGGTATACATGGGTCAGTCATTCATTACTGCGCGTGCCTATAGTTAAAGTTCTTTAGTACAGATGGATCTCCGTATAAAAACTCTTTTAAACCAGATGTCAATTTTCACCACTATTATGAGCACGCAGGAAAAAGAAATGGCGAATGGGACAGTAAAGTTTTTAAACCTAAAAGAGAGGAACACGTCACAGGAATACCAGACCGTCGGTGCTGGCTTTTCTTTTTTTTTTTTGTTGTTGTTCCCGGAGGATAAATTATAGGCGACTCGCCTTGCATGCTAATTGCGGCGTAATTCTGCAATTTCAGCGGATAAAAACAGATGCACACACAGCCGGCTCGCATCTCCACCTCTCTAATCGTCTCGATCATTCGCCGGCCTCTCACCAGCGGAGGCTGGGGGATGGGGGGGGGGGGGGGGGGTGAGAAGGTGCGTATCGTTCGCACGCGTTCTTTTTTTCTCTCGCGCCCGTTTCCGCTGCGACTACAGCAATGCGCCTGACGATGTGAGATCCGCGATACTCGTTCCAAGCCGTTGCGATTCCCACGCCGGTTTCGAGTATCCCCGATGGGAACGCACCCTCAAATTCCGTCGGCGTTAACAGGCTGCAGCAAAGTGTTTCCCGGTGTATGTCGGGGCGCCAGGTGGCAGCGCGGGTGTGTGCAGAGGGCGCTGGTTGCCCTGGCGAGGGCCAAAGCAGACGGCTTTGTTCCCGCGGTCGTACGACTGGCAGCGAATGATGCGCGCCCGATCAGAGACTGAAGAATGGTTTACAACGATAACGCTTGTGAGTATATGTTGAACGCAGTGGCGAAGCCGGAAAGTTCAAGCCCGATCTCAGCTTTGTTCAGGTTATTATAGCTTTAATCTGCAATTATGTGCTAACGCATGCATACATAGAGGAGGACAGCGTAGGCAGGTGAGTACTAACGAACGAAAAAAGAAAAAAGCCAGCAGCTGACCACGCGTGTCCTTTCTCATCACGTCGTTATGGAGGTCTCATATTATGCATTCTACAAAGAGACGCCAACACACGCGAACTTTCAAATTTAGCATTGTTTTACTTAAACTTGCCCGTCTTGGCATGTGTGTGTGTGTGAGAACGAATCAGTGATACTTAGCTTCATCTTCTCTCCTAACATGTAGCTTAGCAGACAGGAGCGCGACTGTATAGGCTAGCTTCCCTGCAACAGCAAACTCTCCCTATGTTCTACCTACACTGAAGCCGATAACCGATAGCAGTGTTGCTTTATTTTGCTCACACCGACATCGCCACACGTGAGGCCTACTTAGCGCAGTGTTTTCTGTGCTACTCGGATCATCTATACATAAGCGCTCTGTGCCGAATTGAGCAGGAAATTGTTGTGCTCACCCCGATATGAACAGCGCCTCTCAATAACTCATCTCTTTACGGAGAAACCATGATGGCCAAGTCCACCTTGGCTCCAGCAGAGATCACTGCTGCAGTTCACCTTTTTATGCGAAGCATATTACTAGAGCTCAACCCAGCTCCTCAGGCGCGGCGGTGTCGCCTTCAATGACCTTTGACCCCATGCCATACCACGTGACACCGTGACGTCACGACAGAGGAGAAACGGGGCTCCAACTCGCGCCGTCGCTCGCGGCGTCGTGGCAGTATATAAGCAGCTGCGCTTGTTTCTATGTGGCTTTGGCTTAACTCTTGCAAGATGGGCTGCGTGGGAATTGAACCAGGGTCTCCGGAGTGTGAGACGGAGACGCTACCACTGAGCCACGAGTACGATGCTTCAAAGCGGTACAAAAGTGCCTCTAGTGAATGCGGTGTTGCCTTAGAAACGAGCTGTTTCTAAGGCTCAGGCGTGCGTCGCTTGCTCAGGCGCACATTTCGTTGCCGCGCCGAACGCTGCGTTGCTCGACGCTCACCGCGTCCAATGCGCGGCGCGTAGTCGCTGCGCCGTAGCCCATTGTCTTACACCCCTTGGCGGGTCGACGGGAATGCTGTCGCGTTCCACTCTTGAAGGCGAAGCAGAGTAACGCATGAGTTGTTTCTTCGTCTAGCCGAACCAAATATAGCCAAGCAGCAGCAGTTCACCAGGCTAAACAGTGGTTCAACAACTAAAATAAAGGCTAGTATGCTTCGCATCCTGGGCTTAACCTTAGCTAATTTTGGTACAACTGGTTTGCAAGCTTTCCCAGGCAAAGTGCTGGACTTTCTACGTGGGCGAACCTCTAAGATCTCTAGACGAATGGAGCGTTCGTGAGCACAAACAACTTATTAAGCTTATCGTGGCATGTAATCTTCCGCGGGCCGCGAGTTAATCATCTGTTACGATTTTCTGCTGATCCTCGCTTAGAACAATTCCCCACCTAACGCTGCGAGCACGGAAGATAAGTGACAAAGACAAACGCGGACTCAACGCTGTTTAAAACTTATCTTACTAATCAGCCTGTCAAGATAGAATCAGTATTCCAGAAGGAAGACAAATGTTTAACGTCGACACCAGCGGAGATCTGTCTTTTGTCGAAGGCCCCGGATAAAGTTTGCTTTTACTCTGATTCCCAGTTAGAGAATACTCCCGGACGTTTCGCGCGCTCTTTGTGAACCGTGGAAGTCTCCAAAGTATAAATTTGGCAGCGCTTCCGCGGTCCTTTCGTCCTCAGTTCTTGCGATCGCTGTCGCGTGGGCGCCTCGTCCGAATATTGAACGCGAAACTGAGACAAAATTAGTGTCGCAGAGTGAGAGAAGCAGCGTGGGCAAGAGAGAAGTCATTAGCATGCTTCTTCCGGGGAACTTGAGCTTGCTCTCATTTTCTTTTTCTCTCTGTCTTTCTTTTTTTTTTCACTGAAGTTTGATAAACGACTTCGCATGTACTGCAACCGTCAGAACCGCGGTGTGTGTGTGTTCGCAGAAGCAAAACCGCCGGGAAATTGTAAAGCGCCGGCGCGATTCACAAAAAGCACGTAAACCCTGGTGATGGATCTCTGCTTACTAACGGTGACGTTTCTTTCTTTTCCGGCACAGTTTTAACGAGCACTTATGTTTCGGTGAGTAAAATAACGTTGATATACCTGAAGGTAGGAGAAAGAAAATGAGATACTATATGGTGAAGCTTTCGCCACACGATGAACTGAGAACGGCAGAAACGAAGACGAACAAGCGAAGCGGCTTTGCGAAGATTACGATGCCCGTAATCGAAAGAACGAAAGAAAATTAAAAAAAGGAAAAGGAGAAAGATAGAACGGAAGGAAGAAGCGTGACGGAACCCGGACGATCTCGCCTCTTGCATAACTGAAGGCGCCCGTACATAACCGAGAGGGCAGCAGCCGCCCTATACCGTCGTCTAAATCTCGTTAGCCTGCGCACGACGATGCCGTCGCACAAGTTTTACGGCCACTAAAATCTTCTATTTTCCCTTCGCAGCAAAGTGTCCGAAAATTGACCAGGCGATATTTAGGACTTATCTCGTTATGACACACACACACACACACACACACACACACACACACACATATATATATATATATATATATATATTTAATGATATCATGAGAAGCCAACAATGTCACCGAGGACAACGTAGGGGAAATTACTTGATAAATTAACGGCAATGAAATATATATATATATATAAGTGCTTACGAAGATGGCGACAGCGCCAGTCTCTTAGATGACATCAGTTTGCTTTCTGCTCGTTGTGGCGGCTGAAATGAAATGGAAGAAAAGTGCGGAATGAAGTGCTGCTATAAGAGTAGAGCGAGATGCCGTTTTCACGATCAATCTGAACGATAAAGAAAGGGAGAAAAGGGGGGGGGGGCGCTTGTGGTGTCTTTAATCACCGCATGCAAGGTGTGGTATCCAGACATCGACAGATCATAATTCGAATGCACACAGAAAATACGTCAAGCGGCGATTTAGCAAGCCAGTATTTCATCGCCAACTGCAAGATAAATAAAAAGGCAACCTCCGTCCGTCCGTACGCCGTCCGTACGTCCGTGCGTGCGTGCGTGCGTGCGTGCGTGCGTGCGTGCATTGATACACTGATGCAGTACGGCCCCATGTGACAGTTGGCGTTATGTGTGCATGCAAGGCTGACATTTCTTTCATGCGTTTCAATTACGACTGCAATTCATCGACCGCTAAGATCGGCCGAGAAATATCCTAACCTCCCCCGCCCCTTCCTTTTCCCGACTTAAACGCATGAGCAATATGGCCCTTCAATGCTAATCATGATCTCGACGCGATATTACACTAATGTCAGTACATAGTTGCCTGTACACCTTTCTTTTGCTTTTCCGTTTGCTTCACTGTTATACAGTAATCCGCCTCAGGCCAAGCTTTCGGCCTTTCGCCGTGGATTGGCGTCCTCGATCTCTCGATAGGCCTCTCTTGCTAGAGCCTCAGTTCTTGCAGTATTTGGAGTCACAGGGACGCTCCCGCTACTCACAACGAGATTATTGAATTCTTCTACATGTCCAGAAGGGTCTTTCCACCCCCTCACCCTAAGTTGAATAGGGCGCAAGCCGTTTCGCTTAGACTTCTGCAGACCAGCACGTATCCGTGTCTGTCCGTTCTCCACGAGGCTTACCCCGACGTGTATCGCGACGACGCCTGCCCGTCCTGCGGGCAGACCTCCACTCTAGCGCACATGCTCTGGGAGTGCGGGTCGACATACCCCAAGTTCATCAAGGAGGAGTGGGACTCGCTTCTGCGTAGCCCCGCTCTAGAAAAGCAAATCTTGGCTGTCCGGCGTGCCCGCGACCGGGCCGGTGGGCTAGACCTGCCGGTCCCGACGTGGGACTAGCCGGGCGCGCGAAGAGTTCACGTCCTCGCCGGACCTGCAGTAAAGTCTCTTCACTCACTCACTCGTTCACTCACTCACGCGAACGCGATCCTTGCGCCGCAAATGCTGACTCTCTAACACAATGCGCAGCTGGTCGGGTCCTGTGCAATAAAAACAAACGAACGAATGGGTACGTACAAATGAATACGTGCGGATGGCACGTAAAATGGACCGATACTATTGCTAGACTTTTTTTTTTTTTTTTTTTGTGGCATAGTCCCACTCCGTGGTGCGCGCAGGGCACTCTGTCGAGGAGAGGCGACAAAGTTTGGGGAGACCGCATTTAAGAAGAGTATATACCTCTCTCCACGTTGGCGAACCCTGCATCAGGCGTCGGTGCGGGCCGCAAGAGGCCTCCCGAAACGGAGCCAGTTCTCCTTTCGGTGCATATGCCTGTAGCCTTTGCTTTCAGCGTCTATACTGTTTCCGCCGCTCTGTTTATATCGCCATATTTCTCGGCTCCCGGGGAAACGAAAACGTCAAAAAAAGAAAGAAAAGAAAGAGAGTGAAAATACGAAAGGAAGGAAAGAAAGAAAAAAAAACGGAAAGAAAGAAAAGAAAACACAAAGACAGCGCGCTTCTTATGCGACATCGCGGGAGTCGCGCGGAGCTGCACGCTTTCGTCACTGTACGGCTGCCTGTATTCTCGCATACTTTTCTGTCTCCTCGCACGGCGGCCTATTTATAGAGGAAAAGGCTTCCTCCGAGCTGTATGGGAGAGCCGCGAGTGAAGCGCTATAACCCTGAGATGAAGGCGCGGTGTATTTTCGTCGCTCCTGTTTCCTTTCAGGAGCGTCGGTTTACTGGGGAAAGGCGAAGCGTGACACGAGACAGCAAGCTTTCTATCAAAAAAAAAAAAAAAAAAATGCAGGCTGATTAGCCGGCGTATCTTGCTACTCTCCGGGGAAATTGAAACGGCGGGGAACAAATTAAATAGAGGAAAGCGGGTAGAAGACACACACACAAAAAGAAAGAAGCACGCAGACCTAATGCAATGTAGCAAATTGAATGACCCGAAGCTTGTTTTAGTTATAGCGAGGTAAGCGGTTATTATAACGAATAGCAGAAGAACCGGCTCGTCGCCTGTAGGGTTAGCTGCGGGCGTCAATATGACAAAGGCCATGCATGACGGTTTTCGAGGGAAGAATTAATCGAGCGGTTTATGCAAGTGGACGTACGCCACATTTCTGAACATGTTTAAGGCTTCATACCGCTTGTGCCACAGTGACACATCCATTTCGGGGGATCGGCCGAGAATGGGCGCATCTACTCAGCGACCCAAGATGTCTTGTAGAGCGGACACGAGCCAGCAGCAAGTTGCCTGTTCGGGAACACACCCAATCGCCCAAGTTGCCTGTACTCGGCAAGGCAGTAGTAGCCAACGCAGTAACCAGTGACTCAAGTTGTCTCTATATATAGATATATATCCACGAACATATCCGGCAAGGAAACAACGATGAAATGCAGAACATCAGCTAATTTTCAAATAAAGTTTCGCTTTTAAAACGAAACAAAGAAATAAAAAGGTGCGCTGGCTCTGTGATCTTACCAGCAGCAGACTTAGTGCCCTTGGCGATGAAGGAAAATAATTTTGGTAAATCTTGACGGTTCATGCAGGATAGAGAGAGAGACAGAGAGAGAGATCTGAATGAGATAAAACTGGTCACAGTTCAGACAGAAGATTTATTTATTTAATATGTATTTAAAAACAAAAGATGTGCATGGTATTGCGCATTTTCGATGGCCATGTCTAAAGACCCAGCATCCGCGTGAAAGTCAGTGGCCTCGGTCAAGCTTTTCGTGTTCGTTTAATATCCTCGTCGACGTCTCTGTACATGGGGCACTTAAGCAAGATGTGCTGTGGGAACTCCACAAGGCCGTGGTTGTCTCAGCATGGACTTCTGGCCGTTGCGAAAAATTATGACTGTTCGTGTACGCGATTAATTAAGCGACAACAACCGCCGCAACAACAACAAGAACAACAACAAAAGTTTGTTCACACTGGTAAACCAGTCTTCGAAAACTTAATTTCGCTCACTTAGCAGAGAAATTCGTTGATTACCGTTCGAGAAAACAAATTGCCAACCTTTTATTTCCTAAATTTCGTTGATGTGACTTCAGCATCACTTCGACATGGAAGTGTGACGTCACGGATTTCAGAGTATCGTCACCTAATTTGCGCCGTTTTCAAGTAGGAACAAGCTATTGGATATTATGATAGGTTCCGTCGCGGCTTTCTTCAGGATGCAGTGCATAGCCTTTCTTTACTGATATACAAGTGGAGCACAATGGAAGCTATGAAAATCCATGTCATTCACAGGGAGCTGACGCGAAAATGGTCCGTGTCTTCTTACCAAGACTGCATCTGATGTTCGTTGTGCCCCTCGATCCACCGCACTCCCTTCTCTCCCCTGCTCTTCTCTTCCCATCTACTATCTAGACTTGTCCACGTTGTGGAGGTGTCACGTAAAAAAGAAGCAAAAAAGAGGAGGCAAGTGGTTTCACGCTTCACATTTTTATCGTTGTTACGAAAAGGAACTCTGGGTGGGGCGACCATGCCTAAGTTGAGAACGAAACGTAAGTTACTACAACAACCTCTAAACTTATTCTGCTCCTTTTGTAGAAACCGTTCTTCTTGGCTGATCTCTCACGGTGCATGGGTAAGTGCCGGTTGGGCAGAGGAACAACAACAACCATAGTAGCTGCGATAGCTCATCTACATAAGCTGCGCCGTTTTGTCCGTCATTGCCGAGGTCCCGCGTTGTACTCGCACTCGTTCTGTCTTTTCTTTGTGCATCACTTTTCGTGTGAGAAGATCTGCTTATATTCGAAATGAAGAGAACGCGGACGGCAGGGAAGCGATGTACCCCTAAGCAAACGGGGCTACATATGCTGGCAACAGGCAACGTGCGAGCGATGTGTGCGAAACGTGGACAAACGACCAAGCCAAACGCAGCGACAATGAGTGAAGTGGGCCCACCTAGTGCATAGGCCAGCGAACCATCCGCGAGTGGAGATTATGATGATGATAATGGCCTCATATTATGGCTCATACCCACACGTACTGGGGGATGGGCCAAGAATTGTGTGCTGAACAGTTTACTTTAATCTTCTGAAGTATTACGTACGTACAAAAGTATGGAGATATTCTCATCGTCGTCGTCATCATACGAGAGTGCAGCAGCTGGAGGAGCCACCGCGGAGCGTGCCAAATCAAGGGTGGAGGAATGAAACGCGCTATATAGTTAGTGGACGTTCATCGTTCACTGCGCGACGAGCGCTAACGGGGAAGTTAGGTTCACGCGGGACGCACGCACGTGCATAAGATTTTGAAAAAAAATTGAGGTTTTCGATTTGAGAGGTTCGCTTCATCAGTTTCTCAAACCGTATGTTCGCGAGGGTTGCAATGTTTACTGTTCGGCCAGCTAGCCGGTGTGTGGTACGATGATGATCGGGTGTTTTGTGATGAAAGAGCCATAAATGGCCGAAGAACGCCAGGTACTAGGTACCCGCATAAAGCTTATATAGACCGGAAAGAGTGGGAGGAGCAGGGTCTCTCGCGTCCCACTGACCGCGCTGTTTCCGTGGCATTGTCGCAAAGTGTAGGTTAGCTCACGGTAAAATACGGAATGCGTGCTGATGACAAACAGTTGCCTGTGCTGCTTCGTGTCTTTTTGTGTTTCTGTTCCCAGCTGGTGTCGGTTTCGTCTCTGCTACATTGTACCGTGCGCAGCGCCGGAACGGTCAACTCAGTGGCGGCTGACGAAGGTTATAGGACAGCCGCTTCCAGTCACAATTTCTCTCTGCATATTGAAAGAGACGCGAAAATGTTCGCCTGAATCAGCCTCGATAGGCTTCAGACTTCCTCACACCTTCGTATGCAAGAACTTTATACTGCCGTTCTTCTACATAGCAGCAACAAGCAGTGTGGTTACAATCTTTTCTTTTATGCCCGCTTTTCCAAACTTAGGCTGTTTACTTAATTCGTTGAGTGCCTTTCTCGGAGCTCGCTTCATTTATCGTGTAGCAAGAACTGGGATGCTTTCGTCATTCCCTTTCATTCGCAGTGTACGTGCTCTTGAGCCGATGGCTTCAGGGACTCGATTGGTTTGCTCGTAAGAACGGCACTATTGCCGAGATATGACACGGTAGAATGATCTTGAGGTTTCGGAAATAGTGGTTAACCCATAACGAATGAATCGCAGAAAAACCAGCGAAAATCTTTCGCTCGGCTCCTCGTTCTTTTTCGACGACGAACGCTCGAGAAATCCTCGGAAAGAACTACGGACACGTTTGCGTTGAAGCGAAACAGTTCGTGCTTGGGAATTGGAGCGCTGTGTTCACAGACGGGCTCGACAATCTCATTAAAGTTTCCCGGCAGCATGAAACGGGAAGGAAGACATGCGGTAATAAAGAACGTCGTGATCAAAAACCTCTCATTTCAGACAAGATTCCTTTTTTAAACTAGGTGCGCGGGCGCGGAAGTCAAATTATTTACTTAGTACTGAAGCACCGAAGCAAGACATTTTCCGTGATGCGATACTGCCCTCGAGAAGCAGCACAAAAGCCCGTCCTGAATCAGACTTCGCCGCACCGGGCCGCTAGCACGCTCTCCGTTCGCGTTCACCAAATATCGACGCACTCTCCTTCCGACAGGCTGAAGCCGGGGTGTGCTGCTCACGTATATATAGAGTGAGTGGCACGGCTCACTAGCAAGGCTGCGCTCGCAACGTATACGCAACCGTAGTAGTCTCCGCGCTGCTGTAGCCGGTCTCTCCGACGGCGCTGTAAGCACACAGGCCTTGGGCAGACCTTGAACCCTCGTTTCACGGGAGCTGACGACCGCGCATAAGCTTGTCTTGCAAGGTCGCAGGACGTGCGTGCGTGTACAGAGTGGCATACTTACACGCACCGAAAGAACACACACATGCACCTACACGAAGGTAAACTACACGCGTGCATAGAGAGAGAGAGAGCACTCAGACAGGCGCGAACGCACGACAAATATCACGCGCACACATACACTGGCTCCGCGTATGCACAGAAGCCCATCACGCTTGCGCTGCTATGACCCACCCGCTCTCTCTACAGCGATGTGCTTTTCTTTGGCGAGCGGCACACATTTACGCCAAGACTGCGCACGCAAGCCGAAAAGGCTAGCGCCTCGAACGATGCGGGCGCCTTATAAGCGTGCCAGATCTTCGCGCCCCCCCCCCTCCCACTTATTTTTTCCCATCACTTGCTCGGCTTCATTCTTTCCCTTCACGCCTGGTTCCTGGATTCCTCAGCGGCGGCGGTCGTCTCCGTTGCACAATCGACCAGAACCTGTTTGAGAAAGCGGCGACCAAGCCAAGCCGCATGGCCGGCCAAGCCTCCTCAGCGGCGGACGCGACGCGCGAGCCTCCGGGAGATGCCAGGACCAGAAGTGTGCACCCCGGCCGCGTCTGCTGCGGCAGCGGTAGCGCTAAAAGACGTGGAGAAGAAGGAGGAGGACGAGCCTTATTCTGCCGGTCGCGTACGCTTTCCTTCGGCTGGCGTATTTCCTGTTCTTTCTTTTTTTTTTTTTTTTTTTTTGGGGGGGGGGGGGGCGCCAGTTGACAACGCTCACGTTTGGACGCCACGCTATTGGAGCCCGCGGGCGGTCCCCAAATTCAGAATGCGGCGCTGCGCTCAGTCGAGCTTGAAGCGAGCGAGCGAGAATTGGAATTGGAAGAGAGGCCTCGGGAAAAAAAAAAAAGAGGAAGGAACGCCCGGAGAATACACGTGGGCCACTTCACAGCCGACCGCGTGGAAATCGTTTAGCGGCCCGGTACACGGACAGAGCGCTGATGGTTGTCCTGCAGCCGCATGTTGCGGCCGTATACAGCGCAGGCGGCGTGGTCTGTGGAGTGTGTGTACGTGTGTGCGTTTGTGTGTGAGGGAGCGCGGGTGTGCGTGGCGTCGTCCTTAATTAAAGGAACGACGAGTATAGTGGTTTCGTAGCCAACTCTCCTGGAACTTTGGAAAGTGGGCGACGTTGATGAAAGTTGCCGTGGACACCCGCTGTGGTTGCGGTGCTTGAAGGTAAAAATATCGCGCGCGTCTCCCTGCCTGGCAAACGCTTGGGCTGCCCCTTCCGACTCTCGATACAGCTTCCGCGCCGTGATTGCGGGAATGCTCTAATCAGCGCCGTCCTCGCGTGCCCTGACACTCGAAAAGCAAGCGTGCTCGTGACGACTATATATACGGGGCACGTCTACGTGTACCGCTAGCAGGACTATGTGCGTGGCTATATGTAAACGTTGAAGTTCAGAGAGATCGTATCCTGAATGAAGGCCTAGATCGCCAAACGCGAGCACCAGGCTGTCGAGATAAGCGCTGTGGATCGCGCCACAGGCAGGCTTGAATGAGTACATGCCGACACGTATTGGCGAACTTGTGGAAGCGCTATACTTCACGCTGCTCGCTCTTAAAACGAGGACAGTTAGCAAGCACCAAGGATTGGGAAACACTTTCAATTTCGTACTGCTAAGTTGGCGCAGAAATTCCAGACTTGGTGTCATCGACATCCACGTGACGTCATGACGCGGAGCAAAATTTGCTGACATCGGGTAGCACTAAGGAGCAGTTATGATAATGTTGTTCTCAAAGAAGAATAAATGAATGAGAGAGCACGATGCATGCATATCTTCCAGGTGCTTTCGTATGTGGTGGCTTTCGTATACAGCTTCTGGATACCGAAACCAAAACCACGTCATAGGATTAACCACTAACCCATACTGTGATAAATGTCGCAACTTAGAGACAATTGAGCACATATTACTAGAATGCCCCGCGTACCACGACGAAAGACAATTTTTAGAGCACCAAATGGACATGATTTGCCACGAACCGTTAACGTTACTGAACATCTTAGGTCTAATGCCCGGCCCTTCGAAACAGCGACGGGTTTTGGATTTATTGTTCAAATACCTGACAGAAATTGGTCAAATAGGAAAGCTTTAAAAATTGCATCCTTCCTATACAAAAGCCTAAATTTACCCGCCATGTCACCTGTAAATATTAGTATCAGGTCCACTCGGACATTTCATATTTACTTTTATCCTTTTTTTTTCTCCCACTGTTTTCTGGAATCTTTTCATCCCATTCCCCATCCCTATACAGAGTAGCATGCCAGTGGTTATATACGCGCCGGCAAAATTCTCTGTTTTTCTAATAAAGAGCCCTCTCTCTCTCTCTCTCTCTCTCTCTCTCTCTCTCTCTCTCACGTCATAGAAACGAGTATTAATAGTAGATTATTCAAGTTAGCCTGACACTTGCCACTATTTTTCCTGCGGTTTAGAGGGCTTCGACCATCATGTGTCGTGGGAGTGTGAACCCATCGGCTCCTCCTTCAGCGAGGATAGTTGGGCTGCGCTCTTGGCCGTCCGAGTGCCCGCGATCGGGCCGTCAAGCTCGGCCTGGCGGTCTCAACGTGGGACAAGCCGGGTGGCGTGGGGTCTCCCCTGCGTCTTCTCAGGACCGAATAAAGTTATTTCGCTCACTCACTCACTCACTCACTCACTCACTCACTCACTCACTCACTCACTCACTCACTCATTTAGCGAAAAAAAAATACGAAGCAAGAAGATCCGGTTTATCTACCGTCGTTACTACAGAAAGATTTCCCCCTTCTAAATTTTCTGCTTTTAATTATGATTATAATATCAGCCCCCCGACGCCACAAGGAATCCGTAAAGCTCTCGCACCCCTTAATAAATTACCCTTACTCTTCTTCCCTTTGCACATACATAAAATTTGCGGAACCATCCTTATCCAGGCGTCATCGTCACCATCTGCCCGTTTATGTCCGCTGCAAGACGAAGGCCTCCCCCAACGATCTTCAGTCTGCCTTGTCTTGTGCCAGCTGACCCCACTTTATGGCTGCGAATTTCCCTAATTTCATCACACCACCTATGGTCCTTCGCCATCCTCGACTGCGCTTCCCTTGGCGCCCATTCTGTAACTCTCAGAGACCACCGGTAATTATCACCTCTACGCGTTACATGACCTGCCCAACTCCTTTTCGTCTTGTGTCAACCATAAAATGTCGGCTATACAACCCTGTTTGCTCTTTATAATCCACCCCGCTGTCTTATTGTCCCTTAACGTAACGCCTATCATTCTTAGCTCCTCAGTTGCTAAAACTTTGCAGCGAAGCTGCATATGGCCAGCCGATTCGTCCGTCCGTCCGTCTGTCGCCTGTACACCGAAAATTCCTCCGCCACAGCCCCATGCCATGCGCAAAAAAAAAAAAAAAAGAGAAAGAGAGGCACGTGATTGGCGCCCTTACTTGAGATTCAGCTACACCAACTCTCCCTATAATGTTATTTCTGTTAGGCTAAACGCTATGTTGCACGCCCGCCTCTCCACCATATGTTGAGTGGAATTGGACGCAATCTGCAGGCCAGTGCACACTGGTCTCGGCGCGTGCGCTCAGACGTCATGACTGTACGCATTGCTTAAAGGCGCAACGATTCGAGTAAGCTTACCCTTATGAAAATGGTTATGCCCTTTATGTTTACTGTATGTTTCCCGCAGTTCACATGAGGAAATGTCCTTTATGTTTCCTCCATGTTGAAATTTGGCCACTGCTTTTATGTTTCCGTCATGTGTCCTCCCTTTATGTATCCCTTATGTTACCGCACTTTATGTTTCCTCCATGTTGAAATTTGGCCACTGCTTTTACGTTTCCTTCATGTGTCCTCCCTTTATGTATCCCTTATGTTACCGTACTTTATGTTTCCTCCATGTTGAAATTTGGCCACTGCTTTTATGTTTCCTTCGTGTGTCCTACCTTTATGCATCCTTTATGTGGCCGCAGTGATTTAATCCTGTATTTTACGTAAACATGCATAGATGAAGAGTTCCATGTGCACATTTTATTTTCATAAACATTTCCTAAGTTAAAAACTTTTGCATTGGTTTTCATTGTAAGGTTACTGTTCCCTACATGATGCAGCGCACGGATTGGAACTCTGCTATGGCACAGAAATTCATGCCAATTTGTTCTAAAATTACGAAGTAATTAGACTTTATAGATTATTTCAGTATAACACTTGGAGTGCCACTGTACGTTCCTCACTGCAGTGCTGCTGTTCTAGTTATGTCTTTGTTACTAATATAAAATGTAATGTTTGGATGGAAAGATCAGGTTGGATCAGTGCTCGCACTTTTAAAAGAAAGTTTTGACTATACTTTGCAAAGGTTTGTCTGAAACTACGAACAGTTTATTGGACTATCTGGATGTTACTGCAATTTGCCACGTTTGCTCACAGCAGACCTCTGGAATGTGGTGCTTGGGACCTGAAAAACAAAACAAAAGCCAATCTTTTTCACTTATTCAAAAATATTCATATAAGCAAGAACAGCCTGGCCTGTATGCAGAAAGCTAAGAAACGTGGAGCAGTCAAAAACAGCTCATAAAAACATCAGGGCAACACAGAAGCCTTTAACTAATTGTTGTTTGAAACAGACTGAGCTGCCAGTCCACTCAGGTATTAAACTGCTCACAAATTCTTTTAAACATTTCTGCAGCAGCTGCTAAGTAGTACATGACCTTTAGGAGTAGGCAACTGGCCAACAAATCTTTGTGAGATATATCTCAAGTGGTTACACTGTTATATGGTAAAATTCAGGCGGGAATAAAACCAGCAGCAAACATCTGACTACCTGGGAAATTATCACCAAAACTTAAATATCTAGTAAATCAAACGAACAATCGATTACGAAGGGTCTAAAACCTAGGCCGCGATTTTGTAGCGATTCCTTTTCCGATGCTACTCCTTTTGCTCATTGATCTGACCGACATTCCGCTATCGTTATTAACTATAACAGCCAGCCATGGAAAGTGGGTTATAAGAGTGGCAAACATCGAGCGGAAAGCATCGCAAGAAAATCGCATCCCTTATTAGGCAGTGCTACAAGCCACTGTCTTTAACAATCGCAGGCACTGACATCCTGTTCTTCGGGTGAAAATATTAATGAAAACGAGCGTCTGATTGACATGCCTCGATCAAAAAGAAATTTCGCTGTTGTAATGTCGGTCTATATTTGCCCTACAATATAAGAGACAAATACGCGAGCACGTCGAACACAAACAATGCAGACAAGTTCTCGCGAAGTTGGACTTCAAACTGAATACTATCAATAAAGTAATCTTCACACAAGCTAATATCTGTTGAAGTGTCAAACATCGCAGTCGCGTGCCAACTCGCGATGCCCGTGACACATCGACATGCATTACACACGTAACTTGCGGAAACTCATATCTACGGAAGAATTTCTTGCCGGGAAACTACTGAGAAAACAGTAACTTTCAGCGTTTACGTAAATATTTGCCCATTAAGTCCCAACGATCAGCGGTGGTAGCACATCACTCCATAAAGCAAGTAAGCAGTGAGAAATAATACATTTCACGGAAACTCCCCTCGTGAAACGCTTTGCTAAATGTGCACAGCAACATAGTCAACGTACGCTCAGAACGTGTTCTGTTGTCGTTGCACAAAGCTTGCTACATGAACCAAAAGCTGCGAGAATGCGCGCAAGGGTCAGACCTGCTTACCTTCAATGTGGTCAGCAAACGGCTCCTTCGTCTCGCAGGCACCACGCGACGACGCTCTTTCCGGCGCGAACACTGTCGAATTGCCGATGAACACCAGCGCACGAAAGCACAACTTTCAACAAATTCTTCCACGCACCATAATTCGAAGCCACAGCACCAGGTATTCCACGAGCGAACGCGGACAGACGAGAACAAAGGCAGCTCGGACGGACGCTGTAGTACATAAGACACTGGCGTATCACAGGAAACATAAGGCGAACTAATGGCGTTACACGAGTCCAGAGGTTTCCTGATGGTTAATGCACACGGTACGGATCACAGTTTGTTTAGGCACTTCGAAAATATGATTAAATTACCGTGTAACTGCAACGAGCACTCTCACTGCTCACAGCAACACAACGTGGCCCAGTTCACCGGCAACCGTCACACTGCGGCAGCGCCGCGCTGCGATTAACAAGTGAATTTAGCCTCCGAGATCTGCATTTCCTTTTAGGGCGTGCATGTTGAAAAAGCACGGCCTTCGAGATAAAAAAAAATTGTAGCTGGAAGGAAGGCTGGTATTTAAACACAAATTATTGAGTTTAAAGTGTCTTGGTGCGCTGCCTTGTTTTTTAAAGTATATACAGAGATTTTAGACGAACTATGCACGAACTTTTGCCGGCGGACACGAGCCAATCAGCGCGCACCATGTGCAGATCCGTCTGCTTGAAATGGCGCACGGTGTGCGGGCAGCCGCGATAGCTGCGACACCCACCGACCAGAAATTCGGAATCGCCACACATATACACGATTCTTATGGCGCCCAGTGGCGTGTTTTTGAGAATGTCAGGCCTTATCTTGAATAGGTGGAACCATATTTCCCGTAGCGTAAGGAATAAAGGCAACAAAATGTGGCGATGGCTGGCTTGCAGCGGCAGCGGAACTTCGGCCAAAGTGAAGCAGGCGTACTGCTTGCATGCTCGCGTAATCAAATACAGCCATACCCCGCACACAACTTTCATACTCAGCCAACTCACAATTATAATTTATTCAGTTGTACGCCCAAGCAAGCATTTACGGGATCCGCGCTGCCCTTCTTCTACGCGTGCTAATATCGACACAGCAGTTACTCGTACTTGTGGTCAGCGCGAAAGCGACGAGAACAGCTACTTAAATGGCTAAGTAATCGTATACGCTCACTAGCAAAGCGGCAGATTGGCCGCGGAGGCGTCCGCCTCTTTTGCGGTTCATGTAGCGCAAGCCATCGAACACTGCGCGTCGTGCCACCGCGTCTCCAGCCGCCGCGCAATTGTTATTTGTCGTGAGGGATTATTCGCTGCATGAGGCTTTGATGTACGTATGTACTGTTGATGGCGCGTGGTGATCAATACGGCCAAGATAGAGAGGGAGGGGCAGGCAGGTGCACCCCCCCAATTTTTTTTTCACTTTGATACGCCAGTAGTTAAAGTTAATGCATCTTTCAGGTAGACGATCCATCTGTAGCATGTGTAAAAAGATAATCACTGAGCGCACTCTATGTTACCTGGATGTGCACTCGAGGGAGTACACAGCCAGGTAACATAGAGTGCCCACACAGGTAACATAGTGCTAATATATATATATATATATATATATATATATATATATATATATATATATATATATATATTTATATATAAGCCAGATATATAAATTAAGTAGATTATTTGCCAAACTGGAGGCGAAGCGGAGCATCTGAAAGACGCCTGCTATGAGAACCGTCTTAAGCACTCAATCAACTATATTTGATAGCCTAGCTGGCGCAAAACTTTCATGAAATTCTTGCATATTAGGTTAAATACTGCAGATTTCTGCATATGACTTGCTACTGGAGAATAGCAGGTTGAAAAGTAAGAAATGCTTTATATATTAAGAGAATGCATGGCATAAATCATTATATACACCATCCTATTTCATGGCATGCTTGATTTTCCGCACAATATAGCCACAATTAGTGCCGGTCGGCATGTCTAGTGCGAGGGGTGCAAGCAGTGCCTTTTCCTTGAATCTGCCAGTGACTATCATACGGTACAGATAGCTCTAACTGTACTATTCGCAAAAGATGCTTACTGCGCACATTCTGTTACCTACATGTGCACTCAAGTGCACATGTAGGTAACATATAAAGAGTACATGCGCCATATATAGATTAATGCTCTATGTTACCTACGTGTGCACTGAAGTGCACACCTAGGTAACATCCCGCCGTAAACAGAAAGGGCACATACTACAATAATTACAATAAGGCTTGTTTTCTTGGGGCAAAGGAAAGGACAAGTCAAGATTTAGTACTTACAATGACTCTGCAGAGTGTATCAACGGCTGTTACAAAGTACAGATATATCTGCCTGTATTATATGTACAGACAGTTGTTATGTGCACTCCATGTCACCTACATGTGCACTAATGTGTACACTCAGGTAACACATAGTACACACCCAGTTAACATCCTGCCGTAAACATAAAGGACACATCCTAGAGGCATAATAAAGGTCACTTCCTCGAGGTATACGTTAGGATGAGTAAACATGTGGTACACACAAAGTTGGCGTCCCGGAGGTCACACAAAGGAAAAGGAATCATAAAGGTCACATAGGGCACAAGAAGGAAACATAAAGGAAACATAAAGGCAATGACCATTTTCATAGGGGTAGCGAGAAGCGCAAGCGGGCAAGGGGAACCGCGAACTCGAAAACTTGTCTATTTGTCTCGTGTCTAGACCTATGTTGTTTCACCGACCAGTCTCCACCGCGGCATTAGCACTCAGACGTGCCATAAAAGGAGTTGCTGTGCGCACGGGCAGGTACGTCCACGCTCTGTCACCAACGCTTGTAACCAACTTTATCCAGCAGAGACGGGCAAACCATACGACATGGTCCACCGCTCAAAGACGCGTGCACGCCGCAGTTTCGTCTTCGCCTCAGGTCATTCGCCTCTCGAGTGATTTTCATCACTTCTTGTAATAGCCCGTCCATCGAAAGCCTGCGTAAGTCATCGCGTCTCGTCACAGTCGTCGCCTTTCGGCACACACACACACACATTCGCGACCGCTTTCGCATTCCGTTACAGCTTAATAAACTGCGCAAGGAGCTGTTTGTCTCCAGCCATCGTCCGAGCAGGTCGTTGCTGTGTATGTGCAGGCGCACATAATTATTAACGAAGACGTGTTGCGTCCTCCGCGAGCAACGGGCCATCCTCATCGATCGATCCACCTAACTCCGCGACAGTGCGCCAGCTCCTTCTCGACGAGGTTCCTCTTACAAAACGCTCGGCTGCAAGCACGGCTGAACGCCGACGCGCGTGTTGCAATCGCCGCGCCGCTTATCCGCGCTCGGTCGGATATAAACCCGATCGCTGCAGCACTGGACGCGGGCACCGTAAAATCCCTAGTTAAGGATACACCACTCCCACGCCCCGTCTGCGTTTCTTTATTAACCCGTCCCCTCGCGTATAACCTTCGTTGGTACTCTTTTTTTTTCCGGACGCAAACTATACAGTGATTTCGTGCCACTAACGAGAGCCAGTCCTCTATAGCTCCTCGGTTAACGTATAAGCCGTGCGTTGCTGCCACGCCGCATCAATGCAATCCTCCCGAACGCGAAAAAAAAAAAAAAAGGATTGCGCCCGCGTTGCCAAGCTTGTTTTGCTTAATCCGAAGAATTTTCATTGCGAAGACGTAAACGAGACAGCCAAGTGGGTGCAGCGTTGCGCAAGGGCTACGAACTAAAGCATCGATCGCTAAACTCGGTGCACGCGTTGTGGTTACCGTCCCTGCAAACCGTTAGAACTTTTCGGGGGAACTGTCTTAAGATTTGGAGTCCTCGACGCAGTGCGATGTGCGCCACTCTCGCGGTCCCCCGTAAGCCGCGACTCAAGGAGAGGTATACTGCACGTGCACGCTATTTCTTTTCTTTCTGTTCTTTTGCATATGCGTGCATCAATTTGCACAAGTTCCCTATGCGCGCTTCAATTTACTTAATTTGTTTAATTTAGGTAACTGTTTTCACTGAATTGTCTTTTTTTTTTTTTTTTTAGCGAACTGCGAGGCCCAAATTATTCATTCGTTGGCGACTATGCCTAAGAGACCTATATAGGTCTCTAACTTATACTGACTCGTCTCGCGACGTCTGTCTGAGCTTAATAAATGTAGAAGATTCCAGACAAAATTTTATTTTCTTTCCTGACGGACCTTCGTAGCAGCGGCAGACTTCAAGATTGGCGCGATATTTGCCAATGCGATTATTAATCACGAATACTGTCCGGTGAAATCTTAATTTATGATTTGTGGAAGGATATAGCATTCTTTAGAATTAGTGTCAGCTGGGACAAAAGCGCAAGCTCTTGATGGAGAGGTTGTGCCTACAGCCACTTTGAAGAAATACACACTCAGCATGTGCCGCCAATGTATTCATCGCTCTTTAGGTTAAGCTTCACGCGTGGTTCGTTTACACTGTCCTATTCACGTCAATTCAGACACCTCATCCGAAGCAGCAAGCGTTGCACGTAGCAGGGCCGACACGCACAACTTCCATTACATTATTTATTTCTCTCTCCCTCTCTTTTTTCCTAATGCGCAAGGATATTACCTGAAACAGCAATTCATTTTGCTGCAACTATTGAGTCCCTATTTCTTGAAACTGGTTGAAGACTCACGGTTTCAAGCAATAACGTATGCTACGAGTGCCGGATGACCTCATTTTTGCATTTACATTGCCTAAAGCAAATAGCGTAGAAAAGAAAATCAGTGGTGAGTTATTATTGAATAATTGTATTGGAAGTGGTCAATCAAGTTCGTATATCCGCCAGTGCAATAAAGCTTTATCGATAAGAATAACCACCTTGAGTCGAATCCGCTGTTTTTTCTCCTTTTTTCTTCTTTTTTTTTTTTACAGACTATCCTTGCAGACACATGAGACATGTTTAGACAGCCAAAATCCTTCGTTGCCATGGAAACCGTTGTTGTCATTGCCGTTGGAACCAAGTTCTGTAACTCTCTCTTTCTCTCGCGTATATATATATATATATATATATATATATATATATATATATATATATATATATATATATATATATATATATATATATATATATATACATATATATATAAATATATATATATATATATATATATATATATATATATATTTTCGCGCGGGAGCCAACTATTGGTATTGCACTCTGCACGTCAAAGTGCCCGGTATGAACAGCAGCTTGAGCCGCGCAGATGTCGCAGCCAACAGTCCAGGGTCGCACGATCGCCGCGCTGGCCACGTACTCCATATACTGCTTGGATAACCGGCACGATATTCAGTTGCCCTCCCCCCCCCCCCCGAGCTCGAGAAGCGAGCCGACCGTGTAAACAGACCGGCGCACGCCGGTGGCACGGGACTCGCATACGCGTCGTTGCAATGCGTCACCAGCGAGCGCTGGACACACATCAGAGCCAGCTGCGCGACCGTGCACTTCACTTCCCTCGAAAGCTGCCGGCTGTCTTGGCCGCGCCGAAGCAGCCCGCGTCGGGAAGTGCGGCGCGCCTGGCCATCTTCCCGGGGGCCCGCGTCGTGGTTTCGCTGCGAAGGACCGAGCTGCGGGACGACAGAGCTTAACATGCGACGACGCAGAGAGCGGGGCTGCGCGTAATATGGCACGCTCGAGATTGGCTGGCCGCAGGTCCGACCCTTATTTCTTGTCTTCCAGGCTGCTGTGCCTGGGCTATCTCTCTCTTTATAATATACATTTATATATAAATCATGATGAATTTGCTGAAATGAACGCACAGGTTATTTTAGTTGCACGGGGGGATATTACCCATAACATTTATGTGTGTGCTTTTATTGAAGCATGAAATTGATTGATTGATTGATTGATTGATTGATTGATTGATTGATTGATTGATTGATTGATTGATTGATTGATTGATTGATTGATTTCTGAGGGCTTCCCACGCTGACAGCTACCCCGTTCCACGTGGCAATAACAAAAATAATGACGCGATCGCTGAATCAATGTTTGTTAAAGTGCACAAGAACAGCCGTTAGGCCTTCCTTGTGCCACACTTATGATGATGATGATGATGATGATGATGGTGGTGGTGGTGGTGGTGACGACGATAATAATGATGATGATGGTGATGTATGGATATTATTGGCGCAAGACTATTATGATACCTTTGTACAGTGCACGAAGGAAATGTTTTGACAAATATGACCAACCATTAGTGAGCTACTCGTAGAAACCAACAAGAAATGCAGTAAACACAATATGGGCTCATAGGCTTCAGGCCTTCAAATGGCGAGGCGCGCATAAAGTACAACTAATCAACATATAAATAAATAAATAAATAAATAAATAAATAAATAAATAAATAAATTAGCCTGCTGAGGAATAACACTACGGTCTGAGTGCTGGTGCACAGAGAAAGAAAGGATCGTAGAAATTTAAAGCAACAACAACCAAATGCTACGGAATAAAAAAAATATTTAGAAGTAAGTTGAACCGGATAAACAGCTAGCAATAACCCACATTTGAGAGACGGAAAACATGTACGGAAGGAGAGAGAAACTATGAGAAGGCAGGAGAGGAGCGCAGCTATAGAAAGAAGGCTCAAGAGACAGTGCGAAGCTCAGAACAGAAAGAAGACAAACACGTTTTGAAACATATCAATATGGAAGAAAATGAAAGTTGTTAAATTAAATTATGCGGTTTTACGTGCCAAAACCACCATCAGATTATGAGGAACGCCGTATGGGGGGGGGGGGCTGTGGATGCAATTTTACCACCTGGGGTGAATTAATGTACACCTAAATCTAAGTACACGGTTGGTTTTTTCATTTCGCTCCACATCAAAATGCGGCCGCCGTGGTCGGGGTTTGATCCCGCGACTTCATGCTTAGCAGGGCAACACCAAAGCCACTAAACAACCACGGCGGGTTAGTGAAAGCTCTAAAGACTTTGCATTCTGCGGAGAGGCGAGTGTCTGGTGAAAGATGCAGGAACGTGGAAGAGCTCATGCTTCCCGGCAGTCTTCTGCTGAACCCGAAAGGAAAGAGCAGCTAGTAGACTCTGTCGTGTAACAGTTTGATGAAATAATAATAATAATAATAATAATAATAATAATAATAATAATAATAATAATAATAATAATAATAATAATAATAACAAGAGAGCATAATGAAAACACCTATGTTTCTTACGTACTGCCTGTCATTTATTTCTCTTTTGTTTATTTTAGCCGGCTGGTCGTAAGTACTGTTTGCGTAAGAGAGAAGGAGTAACGGGCATCACCCATGATGTTAATCACTTCTACACGCACATTTAATTAAAAAAAAAAGAAATGAGTAGCTCTACGATATCACTGGGACGATGAGTATGACGTTTACTAGCCGCAACGTTGAGAATAACTGCCTCTTTTTTGTTTCGCGCCTGATCACTCGCGCAATCGCTTGCGATTCGTGCACACACGTACAATCGATGTCTTACACACTCCTGCACTCAGCTCTGCTGTACAGGCATTATTGCCACTCGGCGACTGATGCGACAACAGCATTACCCAACTGAAGTGCAATCGCCCACAGTACATGCGCCGTGGCTGCTCTCTACACATCCACCGCCTGCGTGGGTGTGCTGTCGACGATGTACCTAAAAGGCCCATCATATTACCGTGTACGTATAAACGCTGGGCGGGAATGCATGGCTCTTTGATGCGTTTGCGTACCCTCGACTGTTCCTGTCTATTGTGTTGGCAGAGGCTACAGCCACTCACGTTCTGCGCAATGTCGTTACTGTAGTCTCTGTTTTCCGATGAGATTCCGATGATATATGTATACATATAGCCAAAACACGTCGTGTGTGAACGACCGCATGAATTAAGCAAATGTTATTGCGGGAACCACACGAGACGATGATGACGAAGCCACGGAGAACGCGTTAAGGAGAGAGGGAGAGAGGAGCGTACATGATTAGTCGTGCACACGCTGTGGCGCGTTGTAGTGTGTGTGTAGGTGCGGCATTGCGCAGTGGCTCGCGGAACGAAGAGACGGCGACGACAAATAACTCCCGCGCGAAGGACACGGGCATTCCCAATGTATGTGCGCGCGAGAGGGGGGCCCGCCGGAATCCCCGGCCCGCCGCCATGCGGTTGATTACCCAATAGCTAAACGACCGAGTCATTCGCCCGATTAGTTCTTCAGGCCGGCGGGACCGTGTCTGCGTGCGCGTGTTTACACACACACACACACACGCATATATATATATATATATATATATATATATATATGGGGGGATTTAGCCTCTGTCCCCGCCTGCGGCAACTTATATTTTCTTTTCCTACGAATAACCATATTTGTACACTTAAACATAAACAATTAGCATCTATGCAATAAATGACGATTGTTTGTTTCTTCAGTCTTGTATCGGGCACCTTCGAGGTGCGACTGCATCAACGCCGGCGCTCCTCATCAAGCTGTGGCGTTCCGAGACGCCTTCATCGCAACGTTAAACCTCTCCCTAGGTTTCAATGATTTGCCATCGGGTCGAAGTCGACACAATATTTTCTTTTTTTTTACGTGACTTGCCGTGTCAATAAAGAAAGAAAGAAAAGCCTTATGCAAAGCGCATCGACTCCTGCGAGACCCAGCAAAATCTCTTGGTTCAACGGACCTCGCTAAGATGCAAACTTACACGCGTTAATTGATGCACGCTATCTGACAGGCTAGACATTCCTTGCTGCGATCCACAGCACCTCGCAGGCGGCAGTTGATGTCTATCACGTGCACTACAATATGTTTTATCTTTTTTTCGCACTCTCATATTCCTCACCAAGTGAGTAGGGTGGAAAACTAGGCAAAGTCTAGTTAATTTCCACGCATTTCCTCCTCACTTTCTAACATAATGCGTCAAAAGATGACGGCGCGGAGAAAAAAAAAGAACAGCTATAACAGACGCTATCACCTGCAACTTTATGCGTTTTCTATATCTGGGCGGCCACGCATGAACTTTCACTTGCTTTGATTTTTATTCGCACTTTATTAAAAAAAATCCCCAGTAGTCGAACCTAATCCGAGCCCCTTGCCCACGACGTCTCTCATAGCCCGAGTGAATGCTTGTGGAAGTTAAACCTGTATATGAATCAACCGAGAAAGATAAAAAAATAACTGACATCCAACTGAGAGTATGCCACGAAGCGACAAACCCGACCTGCTTCTCAACCCAGTCAGAATGCATTAACCAATTTCAGCCAGAACCTAGACGCATGTATTCTGTATCACGCACGTCCCCAGGAGGCGTGCTGTCGTGTCAACCACATTTGTATGCGCAAGACGTGGCAGCCGGAAAGTTAAAACCAACGTGTTTCCTAATTAAAATTCAGATGACAGTCGGCGCCTGTCGCCTGTTTTTTTTCTCCCTCTCTTTTTCCTTTTGTCCATAATTTTGCGCAGACGATTTAATTACAAGTTGGGAAGCCGACGTGCCCAACTTTCGCATGCGTGGGTATCTCTCTCCCTCTCTCTAATATATATATATATATAATAGACACACACGGGACGGCGCCCTTGCAACAAGACAATGGATTCATGTTCGGCATGGGCGCGAACGCGGTAATTCGACCCGCCAAACACACAAAGGACTTTCGGCGTGGCGCGACAGCCCTCTCAGCCCGTCCTCACGGAAGAGCTCGGCTGCGGAAGCGAGGCGAGACAAATATAAGCGACAGAACAAAGACAAGAGCCGACGCGCCAGTGAGAATGCGGACGGGACGAGACCAGCAAAAGAACGAACGCTTGCCGCCTCGGCTTCTCTGCCAACTGGGGCGGAAGTGAAGGATTCTCGCATGTTGCGAGTAACTTGAGCCTAGTGTACTTTTCTGTAGAGTGTCGCGGCGGTTGGAAAATGAAAGTTTGTCGCTGTAATGTCGGCCCATTTGCTTTCACCAGACGGGGAAATTGCTTCTGGATGTCCTGAAAAAAAAAAATTCTTAGGGAGTAGGGCTCCAAGTTGAGACGAGATAGAGACGCCACGCGCGAAAAAGTGTCCATCTCAGTTTCATAGGTTTTGAATAGCGCTCACATCGTCCTTATCTCTGTGTGTATAGCGGTGTGTCAGTATACGCTGAAAAAAAAAAATGAATGACAGACTTCTTACGTAGGACATAGGCGAGACGTTGTTGCGGAGTGTTTTTTTTTTTTTAAATCACTGATAAATACACGTTTTCGAGATATTAGCGTCTCAGTTGATATCGGCTATTCTATTTATTTTAGCTTTACGCCGACGCCATTGTGCACACGCGTGCTGCCCTAGTAAAGACAAAAAAAAAAAGAAATGTGACAAGAATTCTTATCGAATAAAAGTGGTATGGTGTAAAATGAGAAGTTGCAGCTACTTATTGAAATGAAAATACAGGAAGAAGCTATCGTCACAGTTTCAATACAACAGTCGTATTCGTCACTCGTATTCCCATTCACTCGCTGCTAATTTTCTTTCTTTCTTTCTTTCTTTCTTTCTTGCTTTCTTTCCTTCTTTCTTTCTTTCTTTCTTTCTTTTCTTTCTCTTTTTTCTTGCTTTCTTTCTTTCTGTCTTTTAGACCACACCGTGATTTAGTATACTGTCGCCAGACAAAATGCCAGCGCTTCATAGCAATGCAGAGGAATGCAGAAATTTTCCACAACGATTGATTCACTCGTTAACGTCCTCTTTCCTTTTGTATCATTTCTTAAAATGCGGTTACGTCCGCGGTATACAACCCGGATGAAAAGCATTCGACTTATCAATGCTTTGTCGTGCCGGGCTCTCGGGAAAGCTGGCTGTAGGTCCTTTCTCTCTCTCTCTCTCTCTCTCTCTCTCTCTTTCTCTCTCTCTCTCTCCTTCGCGGCGACGACGAGTGTTTCGTGCGACGTGCTACAGCAGAGACAAGGGTGCCGCTCCATGTCTTCTCCATTTTGTCAAATCTCGTAGAAGAAGCGAACCGCTCGAAACGCGCTCCGAGCGTATATGTACTTTCCGCACGCTCGAGCTGGTATGAGCGACTACAGTTGCGCTTGTTTGGTTAGAGAGAGAGGGAGAACGAGGAGTGTGGAGAAAACAAACGGACTGAAACGGCGAATACATTCCCTGTGTGCAGTAAACGAAAAATCGAAGATGCGCTTACGCTGTGTATACTCTAGCCGAGCAGCCTTTGTTTGATCGAGTGGCCTATAATCCGCGGCGGCAACGACCGCTCACGATCCACTTCTTCGCCGAGTCTGTCGCATATATTGGCCGAGCGCTGGAAAAGAAAGAAAGGAAGAAAGAAAGAAAGAAAGAAAGAAAGAAAGAAAGAAAGAAAGAAAGAAAGAAAACCTGGTCGCCCCGTTAAATCAAACGACGGGGTGTGCGCAGTGTCTGTTTGCGTTTGTGTGTGCGAGTGAGGGAGAGAGAGAACGGGAGAAAGGAAAAAAAAAAGCTGTTTAAACATGAATACGTTTGACGTGTTGTAACACGCTTAATCCTCTTATTTCTCGGCTGGCTTTCAGATTTTTTTTTTTTTTTTTAGTTTCTCTCCCTCAACATTTTCCATAGGGTGTCAAGTGGTTATCTCACGGAGCTCGCACCTCGGTACAGAGAGCCAGGCAACAGGCATCGGCGATTATATTTAATTGCGTGCCACTTTGGTTTTCTCTTTTTGTTTCGTCTATAGAGTAAGCGTAACAGCCCGGTAGACTAAGCTTAAGCACTTTCTTTTTTTAACGTTCATAGTATGCACGAGGATACGTGTGCTTGCCCATAGTGTAAGTTCCCAAAACTAAACCATTTTTCTGCGAATCCTAACGTATAGCGACCCCGCTGCACAATGTAAAATAATTCGCACCCTTAAAGTTAAAAAGAATCTAAAACTGTCTATAACTCACACTCTTACACCCTTTTTGGTGTAAGGGTGTGAATTATAGGCAAATTTACACCCCTTTTCAAAGTCAGGGGTGCAAATTATTTTACTGTACAGTTGGCCAGAGGCTGCGGCATTTTGCTGCAGAGCACGAGGTCGCGGGTTTGAATCCCGGACGCATTAGATAAAAATAGAACACCAAAAATATTTCTCCAATATGTATACTTAAGTTTAGATGCACGTAATTACTCAGGAGGTAGTAGTACTAGTGGTAAACAACCTTATCGGGGTCCCGAGGAGCTAGGCAGGGGGCCTGCTAGGTTGGTCCTTACCCAGCCGTTGGCTAGTCCCATGTCGAAACAGAGAGGCCATGCCTCTCCGCTCGTTCACGGGCCCTCTGGACAGCCAGCAGCTGGACGTCCTGTCTCGGGTCTGTGATGACCTTCGTCCAGTCTTCTTCTCGGTTAAAATCCTGTAACACAGGGCACTGCCAGAGCATGTGATTTCACGAGCAAAATTCAGTGCCACAATCTGGGCAGACTGGATCAATGTCCGGGTAGAGCATGTTCAGAAAGCCTCGAGAGGGGTAGGACCCAGTCTGCAGCATGCGGAACGAGCTAGCTTGTGATCAGTTGAGCTTATGATGGGCAAAGGGAAAAGTCTGCCTATTCCCTCTGTAATGAGATGTGATTTCGTCAAAAGTAACTAGAGGATCACTGTGGACGAGCTCTCCCGAACTCACCCGAGGCACCGTCCCGTCGCGGCACATGGAACCTGGCGGACGGTCGTGGGCTATCTCATAGGGTTTCAGGTGACCTTGCAATACGTCTGGTCAAATGTGAGTTGGTAACCAGACTATGTGATCAATAATGTCAGAGGGGGGCTTGCCGTTGAGAATTCTGGCTGCCTCTTTGGCTATCAGTTCCTATGCGAACGCTCTCACGGCTGCTCGGGAGTCCGTGTACACCGTAGTGCGTTTTGTGTCGAGTAATGCGAGAGCTATAGCAGCCTGTTCCGCCACGTCAACCGAGGAGGTAGGTCTTCCGCGAGGCTGCCGAGAGGAGTTCTCCCCTATCATTGACTATTGCTACGGAAAAATTGTTGGCACTGGTGTGTCGCGCCGTTCAAGGTTCAAGGTCAACAAAGGTCTCCGTTCCGGATGTGTTCTTTAAGGAAACCCTAGCTCTCGCTAACCTTCGACCTTTATTGTGCTGGTAGTGAACATTTCCTGGAAAAGGGTTTACAAAAAGAAGTTACTCAGGAGGTAAAAAAAAACAACTAATCGGGGCCTTCTTTTGCGGCGTCTCTTAAAGCCCACGGCGTTTATTTCTGATCTTAAACTCGCATACATAATGAAGTAATCAATCAGTCACTCAACTGAGGTATTTAACGAGAAATGTCTTAAACGAAGCATTGCAAAGAATTCCTTTCTCCTGCGCGGCTTTCGGAATACTTTTTTTTTTTTTTTTCACTGGCAGTTACATAAATGGCAGGCTGCGATCTAGACAGGTATACGGCGATTTGTTGATGATGCGTGGAAGGTTAGAACTGCTCCCTTTATGTTCCATTGCAAGCCTCGGTGAAAGCAAGAAAGAAAAAGATACTATCACCTAAATCAAATGCGACATGGGCTGAGTATTGGTAATGTCGTTACTGAGGCGCTCAGAACGACTTAATTTACTGAACATAAAGTAAGCGTACAAGAAGACAGAAATGAGGTGCAAGAAATAACAAATAGCAGACGCAGAGCCACGTTTGAACGCTATAGCTAAATATAAATGCTGATATTGTAAGTATTCAATGCTGAATCGCCGGTATAGAAAAAAGGAAAAAGAGAAAAATAAAAACGTTATACACATTTCGCTTCTTATAGAGTGCCCCGAGGGTAGTCTTCTATAGGACATAGCACAATTTCTCAATTATCCATCCCTGACGCAAATACGCTCGTTTCTGCTGGGCATAGAGTGGGCAGTTTAACCTTACAAGCAAGAGTCCCTCATCATTAGTTATTCCACGTCCGCATGATGAGTATTCAGAACGCCCACTTTTTATACCGTCAAAGGCTGGTGGTAGCCCTGCTATACCCTAGATTCAATTAAACATTGTTACCACGTCTCGACGGTCTTAACAGAAAGCAGGGACGTTCATTTAGCCGCCCAACTCAGCGTAGCAGGTCTAAAGCGCCGGCAAAATTAAGTAACGCTACTGCCGCACCGGCAAATGTTCACGAAAAAGCACAAATAAACTCCGAACGACGAGAAAACATTTAAAAAGATACAAAGCAGGGAAGCAAGAAACCATCCCCGGTTATTGTTCCGCGCAACAGCCGTCGCCCTGTTGAGCGCCACCTGCAAGCCGAGCTACAAATGACGAAAACAATATCTTCGCTCCGGCGCCATTGTTCTTGCAACCATTCATCTTCTACGAAGGCGGTCGTGACTGCAGGCTTTTTTGTCGCAGTTTCGCAACAGGCTCCTCGCGATCCGTGCTGCATTAGGAGTCCCTGGACATTTAAGCGTGAATTATCTCTCCTCCTTGCACACTTACGCTTTCTCTGAAGTTACACTCTCTCATTAGCAGCTGATACCTCTATCGTATGTAGACGCGAACGGCGCATAAATCTCTGCAGACGCGCACCCGCACCCACGGTGAGTCCGCGGCAGCCCTGCCGTAAGCGTTGGCCGCTCGTTTGGCAACACTCCAAGCATCGGAGAAAGGAAGGAACTCGACGTTGTGCTGGCGCATCGGGTCGTTTGTTACGAGTTGCCCAATTCGAGACCGAGAGATGGAAACAGGATAGGCGCAACAGCTTGCCACGTTGGTTCGATACACCGTGACTTGCATGCGTAACATGGTACGCCGAGTCGACATTAATTTCAGCTCGCTCGCGAATGCGCTTTTATTCTCCCTACGTAGCATTTTAGCGTCAGTGAACAGAGAGAAAAATATTGGCTGAAGGCTCTAGTGATGGCCTGGTTTGTGGGGAGAAATATTAACAGACCAAGCGAGAGGACGTCAACGCATGCATTGTGTGTTTCCCTGCGGTGTCTCTGTGTGTGTGCGTGTGCGAGCGTGCACGCGTGCGCGCTGGTTCATGCCGTTAGAGCTAAAAGATACAGGTCAAGACAGAACGATACATGGGCGCTATAACGTAAAGCTATTCAAAAGTTTTCTACTCCAATTCTGCAATCGGCCCTCCACGATCGGTCAGAAAAATTTTCGAGTCGTCACTCACCGCGCCTGTCTGTCATGCGAGGTCACGAAAACCGCGAAAACGTCGCATCTTATATAATGCGTACACACTGATTATGCATGATTTAACCGAACGAAGGAAAAATAATAATTCCTGATCCGACGCCTTTTTCGCCATTAGCGAAAAAGGCGTCATTTGACCAATTCCTACTGGTCAAACGGTTTCGGGCTACGCCCACTTTACCTGTCTGTCGCGCGACGTCACAAAACTACGAAAACTCACCCAGTCAAAGTGAGGTGTACGCGTTAAAGACGCATTAATATGCCGAACAAAACTGAAAGTATTTCTGAATAGACGGAGATGCTCCGTTCCAAGAGGAATATAAAATGGCTGCCCACCGATCGCTGTGGCGCTGGCTACTCGGAGCTGCCGGGGAGCATGAATTTATTGCGTATACGATGTTGCGTGGCAGTGTAAAGTTATCAGGACCTTTCGGCACGTATGCGACATCACTCTGCCAACTCTAATTTGTTGAGAATCCATCTTAACGGCATTTTTAAGCTTCCGTTGCACCTCGCCGCGATTTTCGACCAGCCACCACCAGTTCGGTAAGGGGAAGCGTACCAATCGCAGATGCCGGCACCAACCCCCTCATCCGGCTATCTACTTTCACTGCTCTGGCTCGGCCCCATCGAAACTCTCTCCATTTGGGTGTGGTCCTCGCTTCTTCTCAGCCAATTAGATAAGAATAACTGCTCAATGCAGGCAACGCCATTCGCTTTGAAAGCAAAAGAAAATAACATCCTATACGCGAGAAGCGCGTTTGTTTGGGCTTTTCAAACACCGCTGCGGGTCACCGCCCGTTGCATGCGTCGGTGGTTACGTAAATTTGATGTCCGGAGATTGGAATAAAAAACAGATTGGAATAGTTTTACGTTATAGGGCCCATGGCATGTCAGCACTCCGTCTAGTACTGTGTGTTCTGTTGTCACCTCGTTGCGCTGGAAAATAGCACTACGTCAGTCCAACCAGCCCTGCAGAAGTGCGTTCTTACAGGAACGTGCTCCACTCGTGCTGCACTTCTTTGGCGAAGACTAGACTGAGACCACCTTTGGACGGCTCAGTGGACGCTCTTCTGTGTGCGTTCGTGTCACTTCTTGACACTTTCTTTTATCCTTTACTTTCTCTTTCATTTCTCCCCTCCCCCCCAATGTAAGGAAGCCAACCAGAAGAACCGTGTTAAACAACCTGCCTTCCCCTTCTTTTCCTTTTCTCTTTCACTCTTTCATGTTTTCCGTGTCGTTTAACGGACTCGAAAGAGTGGTGGTGGCGAAAGCTCTCGCGCTGGCCTAAACAGGCAGTTAATATGCGGTCGCTTCTGCACCCGGCAAGCCGCCTCAAGGACGAGGATCGACCCGGCAATCTGCTCGCTCATGATTGAGGCCGATGTTCGGTTGCTCCCTCCGCCCACATAATAGAGCGTACAGTGCACTCCGGCCGAATGCTAAACACGTGTCCGCCAAGGACACGCGCCTCGATGACTGTGCTGTAATTAATCAGCAGCATAGGAAACGGCGTTAATTCTAAACGATCGCTAATGGATGGGAGTTGTTGGTCTTTTTACCTTGGAAATAAATGCTGTTTAACATGCGAGTGCGTACTGACACCTCTTAAACGTATTACCTTGTAGACAGCATGGAATGCAAATTGTTTACCTCGTAGCACTTGTTTAGAGCCCACGGTCGTGGCTATGTGATTATGCATTTCGGCATCTGAACACAAGGTCGAGGGCTCAGTTCCAGGCTGCGGTGTGTGCATTTTTAAGCAACAAAACCCAAACAGAAGCCCACCATGGGGATATGCGAAATCTTGGAAGTAGGCTTTTTCACACTATCACGATGCCTTACACGAAATGGCCGACCTCCGGCTCACGTATTCATTGAGCCGAGGGTAGGTTTACAAGAAACGGGGGTGCAGTAATGAAGAGGCGCTCTGGCAATGGTAGGCGTCAGCTATTGCTCGCCTGCTTTATTTCCACTTCTAGGGCAACGTGTGTCATCACGTGCGGGTCAGAAGAGGTGTGTATGGGGAAGCGTACTTGCAGAAATTTCGCATATCCCTTATTATAAGCTCCGAGTCGTAGATCGCTATCACTTATCGCAATAATTTCGAGGCACCCGTTAATCGTAGACCAGTGAACACTTGTCGTCGATTCCTCTATAAAACGGTACATACTCGTATAGGGCACGATCGTCCTCTGAGTGAACAGACAGTACTAGAGCAGCATCCCCACCAATCATCGGCTCAGGAGGCAGTGAAGGCACTTTCGTGCTTTCTGAGAACGTCTGGTTTGCACGAGCGGCTTTGAATCAATTACTGTCCGTGCACATCTTTATACTCTCTCTCTCTTCTCTCTCTTCCCCTTCTCCCTTACCCCAGCGTAGGGTAGGCAACCAGACTCTTGACTGGTTAACATGCCTCCCTTCCGTGTATCTCTCTCTCTCTTTCCCTCTCTCTTTATCCATCCATCTCTCTCTCTAGTCGCACACCGGGAACTTAGAGCCGAGATTAACGAGTCTTTCTGACCGTCGGTAGACATCCAACTTTCCCTACCTTCCTTTCTTTTTTCGTCCGGAAGTCAGTTTCTCGGGAAGAGGAACTGCAGAGGTGAGAGAAGCGCCTATAATTGAGGCTCGCTGACGCGAAAGTTCGCCCCCCCCCCAGTGTGGCCTGTAAGTAGCCTAACGGCGTACTAGGCGCGGATTAGCCTTCGGTACCGCAGGCAATTAGCAGACTCGGTTGCCACTGCGCCAGCGAAGAGCCGTCAGAGGACGAACTTCTGTGGGTCACCGGAGTGGCTCTGCTTCCACCAGGGTATATCATTTGTTTCCGGCCTGAATCCCATGCCTTTTCTGCCAACTAAACGGAGTGTCCTACAAGGGGCCCGCGCGTTCGATCTCGGCCATTGTTCGCGGTCGAAGCTGCGACCGCGGCCATTGTGTAGTTGCCGAAACCGACACGACAACTTGTAGCCGCAGGAGGCCGGAAGCGTAGTGTTCGCTAATTTGCCCGTGCCTCTAGCCGCGGCTGTTGGCTCGGCGGCTAATTGCGAGAGGGACGCGGCGGTACGGGCTGCGGCTGAAGGTTCTCGAGTAGAAATGAGGCCACTGCCTACTTGGGTGCGACGATTCACCGAGGAGAAATAACAAACTGAGACAGGGGAAAGCGTTCCTTGCGCATGCGCACTGCAAGCGTGGAAGGATCTCCTCGTAAAGTGATTGATGGGCTTTGGAAGGAGAGAAACGTTATTTGATGGATGCCGGAGACGTTTGCTTGGCCACACGCCTAGCACGACGTTGGGTGATACGCGAAACGCTCGTTCAACGAGGTGCGTGTGCACGTCAAATAAAGCTGCACGGTATCTCCCCCTTCCCCAATCCCCTGAACGGTTTTGCTCATGTGGTCTGTTGAGCCCACAGGGCAGTTTTGGGTCTCTTACATCCATCACTGTGTTGTATATACGTAAACACTTTTCTCCTTTGATCCATGCTCTCTCCCTGTCACTTTACTGCCCTAGTCGCACCCGCCCCGTTCCCCTCCCCCTTCACTGCTGCCCACCGTTCAGGTGTGAGCGGCCAAAGCTAGACAGTTCATGTGCGGTCAGCACTAATATCTGTACATTCGTTATTTATTTATTTATTTATTTATTTATTTATTTAATTATTTATTTATTTATTTATTTATTTAATTATATAAGTAGTCAATTACTAATGCTCATCGGACCTAAAATTTCTGTTCGACAATTTCTTTGTCTGTTACTTTCTTTATCTCGGTCCCAACACATTGGGACTCAACGGGGTGGCCCGCGCACATGGAGGCTATACGCCGGCCCGATGCTTGTCTGGCGGCCCCATTTCTGTGAACAACCTCGGCGGCCGTCGGCGCGGTGGCGCGCGCGGATGCGGGCGCCTATTTTCGGCGAGTCGCGGTTCTCCATGGAAGAGGGGGGCGAGTAAAGAAAACGGGTGTGGGGGGCGAAGGCGGCACTGTCGCGGCGGTGGTCGCTCGCATCCGTATACGCTGCAGCTTCGTTGCGTCTGTCGCGACACTCCCCCTCCCATCTCCGTGTCCCAACCTGTCTTCTCTCGAATTTACGTTTTTTCTTTTTTCTTTTTGTCTTCTCTCGTATAGCCCGCCGTGGTCTCGGTCGCGCAGCTATCGCGTACGAGTCGGCAACCGCGCCGCGCGAGCAGCGAAAGACGCGGAAAGAAGACGGAAGGCGACGTCCTTGCGAGAAGGGAAGCATTATGCTCCGAAACCCTGGCTTCTTGGCCTTTCCTTCTTTTTTTGTTGGCTTCTTACGTTCCTGCGTCGGGCTTTCGCTGCAGCTGCGCCGTGTTTGTTTACTCTACTTGACACCTTTATTGCCGTCAGGTGTCGCGAAAGCTCCTCTCGGCAGATTTCGTCCGCGACCTCCGACGCCAGAAGCAAATATTCGAAATGAAGCACAAGAAGGATGGTGGAAAGCGAGAAACTTTTTTTCTTATGTTTGACATGAAAAATAAGGGGATGTTGGCACCGAGAGGCGCCCCCCCTCTCTCCTGTATATTTAGTGTATTTTTGTTTGTTTGTTAATGTATCTCGTTTCCTTCACTCATTCGGAGTTGTGCTGCTTTTTTAATGATTTCACACTTGTGCTGACAGTGCCGGCTGCTCCTTTTTACGGAAGAAACATAGCAATACATCGCAAGTCACACAACGTCGCAAAAGTAAAAGAAACATGTTATAATGAAATGACAATATGATAAATCCTCAAAGCAACAAATTTCCCAACAAGGAAATGCAGACTAAATGTCACAAACATTGAAGGTACACTACAGGTGCACAATACGTCACAAGGAAAGAAATTTGAGACAAATCACTATTCTTCCAGTGCGAAAATGACATACATACATACATACATACATACATACATACATACATACATACATACATACATACATACATACATACATACATACATACATACACACATACATACATACATACATACATACATACATACATACATACATACATACACACGTAATATTCATTACTGTTCATCAGCAAAATCTACATGTAGTTTTTAGCTCTAATATTTATCGATTATATTATTCGCCTCCAAAAAATTAGAGTGCACTTATCTGAAGAGAAGCCAATGTCCCAGGAGCTATACTAGACTCATCGATCTGCGATCAAGCTTCATCAATGTTGACACAAGTCGGCGGCTTCTTGGTTCGGAGTATCTGCGGCATTCTAAAAGGGGTTTTGCATCCTCGTATGTGCTTCCCCATTGACACTGTCACTTTCTTTCGTCAACTTCTGAGTGCTATATAGAGGCAGGGATAGTTGGCTGCAGCAGCGTCGCAGTAGACAACATTTTTTTCAGGTATGCACTTAGCGAACGGGGGGGGGGGGGGGGGGGGAGTGGTCACCTGTGGCCTGGTCTCACGATGTCAGAAGTGTATATCCGATATGTTTGCATGCAAGTCGACATACACGTTCTGTTGGTGTGTAATCCCATTGCAGATGCCAACACTGAAAGAGGGCAAAAAATGTGATGCTCGTTCAGTTCGTCTTCTGCTCGTTGTTGGAGTTGTACTCTATAATACAGTTTCCCATCATGTGGAGTCTTTTCTTCATGCTGTTTAAGACTATGCGGCGTTAGAGAATTCCGATAGAGCGCGTGGAAATTTCCCACTAGTCTTGCTGGGGAGTTCGTTGAATTTCCTGGCGATAGTCGGGGGGAGGGGTGGGGGAGGGCGGCGTTACCCGATCATTTCCGATTGCAGCTATAGACACGAGAGAGCAAAAAATGCTAAGATGAGTCATTCACAGTTAAGAAATAGCACATTGACCACGTACGGACGTCAACTTTTGCCAGAAGCCAGGATGCAATAATTAAATGTGAGCGTCGGCACCGTGTGCTCGAGGTCCGTAAACAGCTGCATGAGATGTCCCAAGATTCCGAATGTCTCGCCGTGGCAAATTATTATTCGCTCATCCGAAAGTAACTATTCCTGCGTTCCATCGGATGAATGAATGAGTTAATCAATGCTGTTGTGTGCGTGTTCGGGTGTCATTGCTGTGTTTTCACACCAACGAGGTACGTCGTTTGTGCTCCCGTAGTAACAGCTGTGTTTTGTGAACTGCTCAGGAACATTTGTTTTTGTGTATTAATTCTGTGTGCATGTGAACGTTAAATTATTATTACCACATTCCTTTGACTTTGCTTGAAACTTGCACATTATTTGGGACGCGCAAATAAATCTAGGAAGAGGGGACAGTCGGTGCCGTTCACAAGCACCAACCTCTCCTTGGACACAAATAAAAGAAGATCAGTGAACGAAGGAATGCAACCTTATTTTTGAAGAATTTTTCAATGCTCTTCTTCCATGCAGTCAGCCGTTTCGGTGCCGTTGATTACGTAGCTGAAGAAAGGAAATTTAACCACGGCGGCAATAGTCTACTTCCTCCTGTTTACACCAGTCAGCGAAGTCGACAGCAGGCAGATGTTTGTGTCCCCAACGCCTTCCGAAATATGTTAATAAACTCAGTGAGAATAATCTGATATAGTGCACCCAGAAGGAGGCTACGAGCATGCTAAAAACGCTTCGCCCCGCTCCGCCCCCTTCCCCGAAAACAATTTTTAGCTATAGAAGCTGCTGACATCCCCAGCCACACGTCATCGGAAGCGCTTTATGAAGACAACAGGAATTTAGAGAGAGAAGCTGAATTTTTAGTTGAGATTTTATTCACTAATTGATAACGTTTTCTTTCTACGAGGTAAACGCTGTGAGAGAAGGAGAGATAAAAGAAAGAGTGAACCCAAGAAATACTCCAACAAGGTAAATCTGCTAGTTGTGTGCCAGTGTTTGAACTTGCTTCTGCAGTGTCGCGTTAACATGGTGCGCACCGTAGTCATAGGAAACTCGGCGGGACAAGCCCACCCGCCTCGCCTGTGTACTGTCCTCCCACGTCGCTGCGCGCATTACGCTTATCATTTGTTTGATAAGCCTCGCCTTCCTTCCTTAACCAGAGTGTCGTACATAGTTATGGCGCTCGAACAGCATGCGTCACCGGTGCTGAACAGGGGACGCACACTTGTGAGCTAGCGCGCATGCGCCGTCCTGAGTGCCGACCAAATCTGCGGGGGCGGCGTTGTGTTGAGGCCGAGCCGACGGCAGGGTTTCCTAACAAGCCGCCGTGTATATATATTATACACGTCCACGAACCAGGTGCTCGTGACGACAGGCACGAAGGCATGCGACGTCTTCTCGTCGTCGCCGAGGCATTCCGCTTCGTCGCGTCCCGACGCTGGCCGCGGGCGGCAGAGACTTACGACCTCCTCCTCCTTACCTTCTATCTCTCTCCCTCTCTCTCTCTCTCTCTCTCTCTCTCTCTCCTACCTCGGCACTTTGCATGCAGACGCGCGCGCGTGTATCGCACGACGGAGGCCTCGAGTGCGCTCGGTCTGCCGCGTCAGCCGCCACACCGAACCGCCTAACGCAATGTAAGCTCAGCTCAAATGCGCGACCGCGAGTATAGAAGACGGGGTCGAGGACGTCGACGTGTCGCTGTCTGTATACTAATTGTTGCTGTTAACGCGAATCTATAGGCCACATCGGGGCCGGCTATGCCGAGATACATGCGGTTTAGGCTGCCCGTTATGGAGTTATGCAGATCAAACGCCCGCCATGGAAGTTATGTGAGGTGAAGAGTTAGCGAAGCGGGTAATGAAATGCTGCACGACCAAATGCGATGCGCGCAACTGTGTTTATTTTCGTGTTACGCGGCACCTAATCACATGCAAGGTTTATGTTTATCCACTGCACCGTTCGGAACCGAGCTATGTAGAAATGCAAACACAAAACGGGGAGGGAGAGAAGGACGTTGACAAAGAAAGCTTTACTTCGAAAAAAATAAAGCTAACTGCCCAAGAAGCGTATGTTGTTCCCCCTCAATAGTTAATACCCGTTCGTGCCCACTGTGCAATAAAAACAGTTATCTTAAGCAAGCGCACGTCAACGCGCACATAGGACACATACGTGTGTGCGTTGACGCGCTCTTCAGTGCTGCATAGCCTCCTCTCAGCTATAGCCAGCGGTGCGAACGCAGTCTGGGCGTTGTCGCGTCGCTTCGTCGACAAGGTACGCACGTGCTCGTCCTACCGTGTCGAGTCGACGGGCTCAAGGACGAGGCCGGAGCTTATTTCTCGCGCTGAGATTCACTGGGATCCGCGCGACGCAATTTCCTTCGCGGTACACGCACGCCCGCGAACGGGGCTTGATGTGCATGTTTCTTTTTCTTTATTGTATGTAATCATCGTAACGAGAATTAAGCACTACGTTGGGCTTGCGCTGGATGGGGCTGTATATTTATATATAGCAGGATTTTTCAATGGGCCAAACGTATTTAGACAGGTAAGAAAGAACAACTTCGCAGTTATCTTTGCTTTATTTAACCGAGAGTTTCCACCGACCGAAACTGTTTGGTAAGAAGTTGTGCTTCGCATCTCTCTCTCTCTCTCTCTCTCTCTCTATATATATATATATATATATATATATATATATATATATATATTTCGTAAAGGGCTTTCAACTACTACTCAGCTTTTAGAAACCATTCATGATTTCGCAGCTATTCTGGATGAGCAAGGGCAAATTGATATTATTTTTCTAGATTTCGAGAAAGCATTTGACCGGGTATCACACACCAAACTCATGATAATATTGAAACCTATACTTAAAAATGAGTCCCTTCTTTCTTGGATTCAAGCATACCTTACTTCGAGACGACAAACTGTAAACATAGACGGAACACATTCACGTTCAAGACCTGTACTATCCGGAATCCCACAGGGATCAGTGCTTGGGCCCCTATTTTTCTTAATTTTCATCAATGATATTGCACAGGAATTGGCAGTTAAAATAAAATTGTTTGCTGACGATTGCGTTTTATATAAAGAAATCCGTAGTCCCGCTGACCAATCGCTGTTAAATACCTCGCTGTCTACAGTGCAATCATGGTGCAGCACATGGCAAATGAAAATCAATGTGAAAAAAACTGTAGCGATGACCGTGACGCGGAAACGACACCCTTTAAACAACCAGTATTCGATCGATGGGCAAATTTTAGACCGCGTGACAAGCTATTTGGGTGTAGTTATCAGCTCGGATTTAAAGTGGAATGAGCACGTGTCATACATAGAAAAGAAAGCCATGCAGAAGCTTGGTTACTTGAGGCGTTGCTTAAGAAATTCACCCCATGAGATAAAGCTACTAGCTTACAAAACTTTCGTCCGCCCGATTCTTGAGTATGGGTCCGTCGTCTGGGATCCACATAGCGATATTAACATAAAAAAAGGTGGAAAAAATTCAGAGAAAGGCGATAACATTTGCATTCAATTCCTTCAGCCGGTATGCATCACCAAGTGCTATGCTCGAAACAGCAGAACTGGTTACCCTGCACAAACTGCGATTTAAAGAACGATTAAAGTACATGTATCTGCTCTATCATGAAAAATTAGGCATCGACAAGGACACGTATACCGAGCCTGTCGCTCGTCGATCAACTCGGTCTATACGCGCTAAGCAGCTTAAAGATTACTACTGCAAAACAGAAGCCTTTAGAAATTCATATTTTCCCCGAACCATTAGGGAATGGAATGTACTTCCTGCTGCAGTGGTTGCCTGCGACACCATCGAATCATTCTTAAAGCTGCTCAAAGAAATTGTGTAAATGACCGGGGTACATCCCTGCCCTCCTTTCCTTTCTTTCTTTTCTTTTCTGCCTGTACTTCCACATAATTGAACGCACGTGTTTTCTGATGCTTCTGCCACTGTTACACATTTTTACACACTACCACATTATATTTGTCTGACAGGATGTATGTTCTGTAATCGTTTGCCACGCGTGGTATGCATATATTATTCTAGTTTAGTTTTTCTGTCTCTTAAGTGTTTGTCAGCTTGGCGCTAAGAGCAGTTTACATTTTCTTCTGGAATAATTTCACATTGTTAGCGCGAATTGCTACGTTTTCGCAAATGACACGCTGCTTATATTTTCAAATTCAGTGCTATTTCATTTTGCTCACGCTTCACACCTTGTACTCAGTCTTGTTCGTCATGTATGTAACCACTCCTGCTTAAGGCCTCTAACCAGAGGCTGGCAGTAATCTTGAAATAAATAAAAAAAAATATATATATATATATATATATATATATATATATATATATATATATATATACATTCGCTAATGATATATAATGCCCCGGTAGAACGATTGGCCAACCGGCGCCTCTATTACAGCGTTCATACGCATAGTGCACGAATAGCTTTGTTGATACGATAGGGGCCCTGGCATGCTGCCTGCAGTGTGTACACCAAATACAAAGCTGCTGTGTACCTTCCCTTCAGTAAATGTGCATACCTCCGCTTGGGCTACTTCTGTAGAAGGGATTCGTTTATTCAGTGTTTATACGTACAGATGAAACAGCCCGTTGAAACGGTACCGATACACTCCGACGCACGAAATAAACAAACGGTGACGGGCACGATACATCGGATTCCCACACAACACAGTTGCACTTTTCGATGAGGTACTTCATGCGTGAGACGCGTATGGCGTGCACACGATAGGCACGCATGGAGGAAGCGCTGTTCGAGCGCCACATGGCATTGTTTCGAAATACAGGATTGTGAGGGCGTGGAGCGCCCGTGTGTTTGCAGAGACAGGCACTAACAAATTAGTCCCACCATCGTAACATAATATTCGTGCCGTATCAAGTACCTTTGACGCGCTCGCTGTGTTATATTGCCACGCGCCTTGGCAGTATTTTCGTTTCATCGTCACTTGATCTACATACAGTGCGTTCCTAAAGGCACGGTGCAGTGTTGACCGGTCACAGGAAATCAACGATACATGATGGAAATGTGAAATATTCACCAAATAAAACGAAAGCTCTCCAACTTTCGTGCCTGTTCAGTGCACTTCGATTTGGCCTCCATTTGTTGCTCCACACACATCTAGACGATATGCAAGTTCTTCCCACACACGGTTAAGGTTGTTTGTCGTTAACAGAGTGAATAACGTCTGTGATTCTTTGTTTTGAATGATTAAATGGTGGCGCTCCGTCGTACGCACGATGATGTCCACGTCGCAGTTTGGTCACGGATTCTAATTTATTCAAGCCACAGAACAGGCTGAACTTTTTCTCTGTATAACGTCCACGTCTCGACGGGCATGGGCCTATCCGCTGCTGCGCAGTTCGTGGTGCTGCGTCATCACCTGTGTGGCGCACACCCTTTCACATGGTACCACGGAAACTTGGAGAGTTTTCCTTCTATTTGGTGAATATTTCACATTTATATCTTGTTTTGTTGCTCTGCTGTGACCGGTCGAAAGAGTGCCTTGACTTCACGGACACCCTGTATATCGGTCAGCTAAATGGATCGCCGACGATTGCGTCGATCACTTCCTCTGTGGGGCCTGTCCTGTGCTGTTCTTTATTTTAATTTTATTAGGCGCATTCCTTGTAAGGACACGAATGCGATCGGAAATACAGTTTCTATTGCTCTCCAAGGTGTTATAATAATAATCATCAATCAATCAACCAATCGTTTATTTAACGTGCCCAGGAACAACCCCAGGATTTGAGGGCTTGCGCACGCATATAATAATAATAATAATAATAATAATAATAATAATAATAATAATAAACGGGCTGGCGAGGCAGCCATGCGAAACCGGCTGACGCCAACCGAGAATGTAATATAGAGTTTCCAAGAAGCATATATTCGCGTGAACAGTAAATGTACAACATATAAACGAAACGAAAAAAAAAAGGAAACTGTCTTCTCTTTCCTTTGCGAGCAAGTTTAACTGTTTCAGCGGAAAGACGCAGATGCAAACCGAAATAAAACCGGTCTTGACAAAGCCCGAACGACGACTTCGGCAGATTTCGGATAACGTCGCTCTGTTCTCCGTGACTTTGTCTATTTTTTTTTTTTCGACCACACTCGAGCAGCTTTAAGTGCCAACAAAACTGTCCGAGTGAGCGTGTGCGCTTATGGATAACAGTCACGTGTTAAAAAAAAAAAAAAGGCGGCCCAAGGCCGCACGGGGTGTGCTGTACAGAAGGCCAACTCCGCTGACACGTAGCACTACTCGCGTGCTTGCATCTGTGAATATAAAGTGGGCATCGAAGCGTGCGCGGAAAAAAAAAAAAAGAAGCACCGCTGAGCGAGTCACAATGGGCGCCCAGATATGACGAGGGTTTGCGCATGACGATTCGCGACTATAGTGCGCAGCTGCAGCTTGAAGCGTTACACCCGTACGGTGTTTATTAATGCGGTAGCATTTTTTGCACTACAGTTCACTACAGTTGCGTTTGCGATTCAGGCGCAGAACTCCACAGGCCGGTAGATATCTGAGGTAGTATAATCAGGCGTTGGTATAAGACGGTCCTGATAACCGGTGCGTGATGTGTGTCGTATGGCGAAGGTTGTGATGAAACAGAAATCGAGAGCGAAAAAGATTATTGCGGTGTTTATGAACTGCACACGTTTTGTGTGTGTGTGTTTTTATTTCGTTACCTGGTGGGCTATTGAGGGCGTTGGACAAAACCACTCTGGTAGAGACGCATGGCGTAAATTATGCATCAAATGTTTCATAAATGATGCGTCATGATAAATTATGCCAGCTAGTTGCTTTATAAGGTTGTCAGTAGTAGGTAGGCCGTGTCAGTAGGCAAAGGACGTAGCGGGTTGATAGACAGAGTCAGTGGATCATAAAGTTGTGTTAGTTCGTGAAGGACCATGGTACGCTGCAGAAATTGCCGATTGCTTGGGAAGAAAGCCTGAACAATATGAAATGCTCAAGCGGGCTACCTTACTCGTGTAATAGAAAGGATATTAAAATGAAACAGTTATACTGCAAGAGAGAACGCAATTAAATTAAATTATGGGGTTTTACGTGTCAAAACCACCTTCTGATTATGAGGCACGCCGTAGTGGAGGACTCCGGGAATTTCGACCACCTGGGGTTCTTTAACGTGCACCTAAATCTAAGTACACGGGTGTTTTCGCATTTCGCCCCCATCGAAATGCGGCCGCCGTGGCCGGGATTCGATCCCGCGACCTCGTGCTCAGCAGCCTAACACCATAGCCACTGAGCAACCACGGCGGGTAGAGAGAACGCAATTAAGAGAGAGAAAGGTCTAATATAGGAAAAAAGGCGCTACTTCTCTTTCTTTAATGGGACCACGGCTCAGCGCCTCCTGCAAAAAATTAATCAAAACAACACTCCATATGAGTCGTGGCACAACGAGTTAAGGGAGGCGCAATTGCAATTCGCATTTACAACGTCGCCAGGCAATCTATTTATTCCATTCGCGAAAGAAGTTTGCGGGAAGAACGACCTTTAAAAAGTATCAGCGACTTCACTCGCTTGCTTTTCAGCTTATCGAATGCGCGTTTCCTTAAGCGCATTGGCAAAGAAAAGCTGAAGACGTTGGGTTCGAATGAGCGCTTCCCTAATGCGGGCATCTTTCACATGATCGCGAGAAAAAAAGAATAAACACAGATGCCACGTGGAGGCGGGCATGGGAAAAAGTGGAGCACTCACGCGAGCACGGTTTCGCTGCACTCACGCGAACGCCGGTACGCTTACCTTATTTGCTCTTATATCGCTCCGTGCGCTCTCCTCTGATCCGCGCGAACCGTATAACAGCGACGCATACCTGGCGGAATCCGTCCCGGGGGGCGGGGTCTCTCCCCTCGGTCGAGGCGCGGGAGCCGAGAAGCGCCGCTTGGCGGGTGGGCCTTTCGCGGAGGCCCGAAATCCGCGTTCCGTCGAGTTGCCCGCTCAAGTGCTGCAGATTGACGGTGACCGGTCAGCTGGAATCGAATTTCCTGCTTCCAACCACGCGCGCGCGCCCCTTATATATATATACACACACACACACACACACACACACACACACACACACACACACACACACACACACACATATATATATATATATATATATATATATATATATATATATATATGTGTGTGTGTGTGTGTGTGTGTGTGTGTGCGTCAGCCACTACTCGCGGCCATGCTGGTGCAACATTGGGTAGAGCGCAGCTGGGAGCGCTGATGATGCGACAAGAAAGACACGATTGGAAAACAATTATTAAATTATCCCAGCCAGGGATAATGCAACGCGTGTAACAAAAACAACAACAACAACAACAATAATAATAATAATAATGATACATTCGCCTATATTTTTTTTTTCAGAAGGTCGTACCCATCTTCGTCCACCACGAATCAATCTCGATGCAGTGAGCGCCCAAACGAGCCCCCGAGAGGCGAAGTTTTTTTTTATATAGCAGGCACGTAAATGCAGATCGGCCACATACGCTGCACCAGCGCTAGCGCTACAGCTCGCCCAGGCACCGAGGACGGAGCACACGTGGCGGCAGCGGGTTTACGGCTCACTCGGAGCAAACGAAATAATGCGAAGGGCGGTTTCTCTTTATCGACTCCGCGTATCGGAAAAAAATAGAGACCTCTGCCACGACGGCGGCGGCGGCGGTAGCAGCTGAGGCGATCGCATTTCGCATTCCAAACGGGAGAGTGGCGGGCTGTTCCTCGCTTCTTTCGGCGCCCCTTGGCCGTGCACCGCTGCTGCCTCACGTAGTGCGTGCATACGTGTATCGTATACCGCGCGCCGCTCGAACGCGCGAGATCGCCGGGAGACGGGCTGCTTCCCGCACCCCCGGTGCCGGTTCGATCGGCGAGCTGCGCGATCCGCGATGCTTCGCTCACCCGAGCTGTCCTTGGGTTGCCTGTGCACTCCATATATCAGCGGCGCTATCGCGGCCCCTCCGTTCGCTCGGTCGGTCGGTCGGCCACCGAGATGAACGAGGCGCCCCTCTCCGTTTCCTCCTGCGTGCACCCTTCTCCGCACCACACGGAGGCATGGCCATGAAGATACCCGCCGCAGCGTTCGCCGAGGTTGGCAGCACGAAATGAACGCTACGCTGGGCAGCTTCCTAAATATTTGCTTCCAGCGCTGGATGATAACGCTTGAAATGTTCTACTCGTAGTTACTACCCGTTAGATTGAAGGCGTGCGAAATTAGTTTGGATGTAATGTATCTATCGCTTGCTTCTTCTTCTTCCTTTTTTCGTTTTTCTCGGCTTCGGAATAAGTGGACGTAGCTGTACCTAAATCAAAGAGAAAAAAAAAAGGAAAGAGATTATCACATACTTCCTCTGTCATTGTTCCTGCTTTTACACACGACTCCATACTCATCATTTTTTTTTTCTGGAGGAGATTTGACAATCGGCCTCTTTAGAAAAAGTTGCAGTCCCGGGAGTCTGACCATACCGTGCGCCTTACCATTCAGAAAGACGTACGAGCGTTTCTGTAGGCCCCGATGGCAAGAGACTTGAGCGCCCGACTTTAGGCACGCATGACGTCTAGTCTGATCCACTGGATTGGCGCTCTCTTCTCTCTCTCTCGTTCATTCCCCTATCCCTTCTCGAGGCGTAGTGTACCCAACCATGGACAAGCCATAGTTAACCTTCCTCGGTTTCCTTCATTCGTCTTTCTCTCTCTAATGTACCCTAACCTAACCGGACCGAACGTTACCTAAATCAAGCTAAACGCGAATAAATTAACAGCGCGAAGGTAAAACCCGTACAAAGGAAAGAAAGCATCGGTAGTACGTGTCATCTTTCTGTTGTACGTGTTCTACCTTCCCGCTGTTCAATCATGTCCATTCAACTACCCCAAAACCTGCACGTTACTTGACCTAAACACAATGCGTTGACGCCAACATCTCAGTTAAGCGTTCCCCCACGCCAAAAAGCCACCCCATTACGAGATCTGCCAAAATTGGGTTCATGTTGTGTATAACAGGTGTAGCGAAGTGGGTGGGGAGGGGGAACAAGTTGTCAAGTCGTTCTCCACCTTTCTTCTTCTTACCAAGGATATATATATATATATATATATATATATATAGCTCCTTCGGAGCAGCTAGTGGGGGGTATGGAGACAGAGAAGGAACACGTCTAACGTACGTGTGAGCAAGGCTCCGCAGTCTAGCTCCACGGGACGGGTCTCCTTCACGTCACCCGCAGCTTGTTTTGCATATCCCCGACACCGTCTCTCTGTACCCCCCCCCCCCCCCCCCCGTCCCCTTTGCTCCGAACTCTTGCACTGAACCGATATGACCTCGCGATCGAATATCGCTGCTCGCATGCACCCGCCCTCTTCTGGAAGAGCTCGCGCCGCGTTGGCAATGCATGAGCTGCCGAGATAGCACGAAAGCTTGAACCCTAAGATGTGGTATTGAAACGATGAGAAACTGTGGAATAAATGGCTGGTTAGTTCAGTTCACAATCATTTCTTAGGTATTTGCGCTTTGTGTCTGTAATATGTTACACTCCTCATAAATGCCACCGCGTAGGGGGAAATTTCGCATTTGTTCCTTTCTTCTTCTTTGATTGATCATATATTAAGTGGAGTAAATAAATAACTAAAGTATGCCATTATTCCCGATAATGATATGTGCCTCAATTCAATTGTTGAATGAAGTTACAACATTCTCTAAATCAACTATTAGAAGAGAGAGAAGAAGAACAAGAAGAAAGCTCATTTCGGCAGCCCGGGGGACGACCTTTTTTTCGCACTCAATAAACACGTACCCACCACCGAAACATTCATTATGAGTCTTTTGTCGTATTCGTCGTTATCTACGCGCAAGCCCATATCGTTCGTGGGCTCCTAGAAGCACGCCAGGGTTAACGACATCGGTAGCCGGCTGCGACTGTGTAAGCGACCTTGGCTTTTCCTTCACGTTGGAATTCCCTCAGGCCGTGAAGTTGAGCAATAGGGAATGTATAAGAAAATGCTGAAAGATAAAGGCGATCCGAAACAGCAGCGGGATATAAAAACGGAGACAACTAACAGAAGAAGCAGAGGAAAAAGAAGGTCGAGAAGCTGATATTTTGAATGCAACAGCAACAACAACAGCGTCATTTGCATTACTCGGTCCTGTTTTGCATACTGGAAAAACGCATGCGCACGGAACCGGGTCTGTAACACCGCCTCATCAATTGCGTGCAGTGCAGCATATGCTCGGCGTCCCATCAGCCAATCGCAGAACGGGGCGCGGCTGCAAGCGTTGGCTAAAAATTGACTGGCCCAGTGTGTCCCGCTAATCCATCCACTGAGGTCACTCAGGTGCAGGCAAGACAACAGTGTCCTCTGGCGTGGAGGAGTACCTCTGTCTTCGTGGGATTCCTGCTTACGCACTTGATGGTGACAACGTAAATGCACGGGCTCAGCAATAACCTGGCGCTTCTCCTCCTCCCAGGACAGGGAGAACGTACGACGAGTGGCAAAGGTTGCAGAGCTTTTCTTTGGCGACGCAGCAGCCCTCGTTCTGGTTCCTGTTCCCGATTGGCTGACGCTTTGTCTCGTAGCTTTCGCCGTACTGCACGCGCGAGTGTATACGTGTCGGAGAACGAGTCTCCGACGCGAGGCTCGAATCCCCGTTGTTGCACCGCCGGGCACTGGCATTTCCGCCTCTTCGCTGTCCGTCGGGCGCGGAAGTTCACGTCCCACGCGTTTCGAAATGCCTGGCATATATTGGGGACGCCGTCTTCCTTCGGACGGGGACTCTGTATCAGTACATACTAGGGAGCGCGCGCGCAGGGTCGATCACGCATCCGCGCGCTCATGGCGCAAGCGCGCTTGCGCGAACCCCTCCCCCTTTTGTGTGTGTGCGCGCGCGTGTGTGTGTGTGTGTGTGTGCGCGCGCAAGAAGACTTTCTATCTTTCTCCTATCATGTTGACCTCTTTCGGCTCCTCGCCTCGTCTTGTCGATGCCTTGGAGTCACGCCGGAATTGCCCTGCGCCTTGTGTATAGCCAGCCATTCTGACAGGAAATCTCATTCAGTTTTCTTTTTCTTTTTGCCCGCATGTTGACTCGCGGCATCTGAAATGCAATGGCGGAGAACGGCCTTTCATTCGTTCTTTCCGAATACTGTGAGGAAACGGGGCCAGCCCATGCGCGAAGAAACAGAAGATCAGGGATGACGATGGATGACGATCAGCATGGCGATTTGACATGTACGTATGTACATGTGAAAGCGATGGAGTACGTGAATAGTGCTTACAACACGTAAGTTGTTCCGCGAAGGAATTCGTTCGCCAGCCTTTGTCAAAGTCAAAGGCTGGTCCACCAGCCGAAACGTCAGTCAAGTATACTGTGCTTATTGAACGTACGTCGTACTCTTCGCATATCTCCGGCACCGTCTCTCTGCACCCTCCCCCCCCGTCCCCCTTGCCCCCACCTCTTGGAGGTGGGGGCAAGGGGGACGGGGTATATATATATATATATATATATATATATATATGTATATATATATATATATATATATATATATATATATATATACACGCTACACACGCTAGACCGACGCGGTGGATCATCAAGGAATAAAAAAAAAAACGCCAGCCTCACAAACAGTTCACGCACGACAGCAGCGCGCGAGCATCCAGTGAAAGGCACGCATTCGCAGCGAGCGACTCGAGCTCGAGTGCTGGGCTTCGACGGGAATTTGGAAATTGCTTGCAACGTGCTCCAGATTGGTTTTGCCAGGAGCCGTTCAGCGTTTCTACGCCGTTTCCAACTTGTGAACGGGCCGAGAACTTTGAAACTTCGTTGCCTCCTTTAGACACGGGAGGACGGCCGGAGCTAAAAGAGCGCGTTCGAGAGCTGCAACAAAGCGTCGGTTAATTACCCGTTCTCGACGGCGCTCTCTAACGAGGCTCCGGAGAGCTTGTGCGTGCCGGTATACGGTTATTCCCAGAAACTTCATGATGGCTAAACTCTCTCTTTCTCTCTCCCCGCTACACACCCTGGTTTGTTACAGCTCGATAGTGTAGCCAGTAACATGCAGCCTTCGCGTACGTCGTAGTCGACCTTTGGTTTCCTAATCCGTACCAAGCGCGGAGCGCTATCCACTTTCACAATGGATGCCAGTGTTTCTGATAGCCGTGTCGAACTGTATACTTGCTATATACAACGCTCTTTCAGCGCCATATTGAACTGTTTGAACATAACGACTTTCTAATTTCGCAATGAAACTATATAGCGGTGCTGCGGGCAGCGTGCGAACGGTAGGGTGGTCGCGTTTAGAAGGCGCCTCATCGATCGATCTATCGTTTAATAATTCATTCATTCATTCATTGGTTGATTGATTGAATTCAGCGTGCCAAGGAAGCCCTGAGGTTATAAGGGACGCCGTAGAGAGCTCCAGGTTAATTCTGGCGACCTGGCGTTAATTTGCGTACGTGCACCTAAATTAAGAACACGAGCGTCTTTTCTTTTTTTCTAAGTTTTTTTTTTCGCTCTTGCTAGGAAACGAACCCGAGGCCTCGTGCTCATGCAGCAGGATGCCGCAGCCCGTGCACCACGACAATAAGCGCGCCACAGGGGAGGGTGTATGCACACGCCACCTCGACGAACAGCGCGATTGTCCATATATCAACTGCCGCCGCGTGCTTTTAGAACGTTGAAGGCGGAGCTATAAAACGAAACAGAACGAGGATCTATTATATACCGTAAGCGTGCTTTGCACGGAGCCTTGCGCGCCTCCACAAGTTTAACGCTAAACAGACAGTCACAAAAAAAGAAAGAAAAAACCATTACCTTGTGAACTTTGCGAAAATTAGCTTATTCTCTATTACGCGTACGCCTTGCAACCATAAAGATCAAAACTTTGCTCTTAATTAAACCTCGCGTTTTTCCCCGAGCAGCGCGGCTAAAAAATTTTCACACGCTCTCCTTTCTCGTTCGCCGTTTCGCATGGCGTGTTTTCCCTTCTTTTTCTTTTTGCGATTCTATAATATGTAATAGTGTGCCTATCTATTTGTTCGCATGAGCTCGCGCACAGCTTAAACAGGTCTTAAATACCAACTGTTATACCGTATCTCTTCTTTTTTTATTACTATTCTTGCGTATGCTGTGCGCTCGTGTGATCGATTAAGTGTGTACTGCACGACGTCGCGCTGCGTAGACGATCCCGCTCATTCTTCTGCGCGGCGTTATTAATTACGAGGTGTAACGCGCGCTTCTTAATTGCAACTGTCAAGCAGCCAGCGGAGCACCGCCTAACTCGCGTCGCACTTTCAGCGCCCGCCATTAGTCTTCGGGATTGGGGCACGACTGTAATGATATTTATAACCGCGTCTTCCTCCTTGTGTTATGACGCTTTCCTTTCGTGCTTCCGTGCTATCCGCGCTTGGAGCTCGTTTCGTGCATTTTACTTTTTCTTTTACCTAATTTATTATTTCGTTATTTTTTCTTTATTTCCTTTTTTTTTTTTTTTGCTTGCACGATAACGTGCTTCCATTTATCAACCGGCCCCACGGTAAATAAATGGCCGCGTTTCAGTTCATTCTTTCAGGTTCGTGTTATCGTTTTTCGGATATTTCTTTCTTCATAAATAAGCGCGTCCTATATAATACAAATATGACGCGCTTTCGTTAACTTTCGAACTCAGCACGCGTGCAGCAAAGCGACCATTTCTTTATTGTGCGTGTCCAGGTGGCAACCAGAGATGTGAATATTCGTTCGCGTATACTTACTGGGGCGAGTCACGTGCTTCTCTACACACATGCGTCGAAGTGCAGCTAGGCGACGCGTTTCGAGAGTCATTTGCCATTTAGCACCCCACGGGATTGCATACACGCATTGCGCCCGCCGCAGCGTGGCATCGCATAATTATTAGTTCAATTAGTTAATTATTTTTTGATAACCTTAATCGGGACAGCGGGGGCGCCGGGTGGCAGCGAAACGCCCACGGCTGTTAAAGAGCACTTAGTATACTCGACCTTCTTCTGAAGCACGTCACTTGATTGATTGATTGATTGATTGATTGATTGATTGATTGATTGATTGATTGATTGATTGATTGATTGATTGATTGATTGATTGATTGATTGATTGATTGATTGGAAGTGTCGGCAACAAGTACAGTATTTCGCCGGCTTCTCCGCAGCGCCAGATCGCGCTCGTGTTCCGTATTTCTGCGCTAGCGGTCTGTGCGCGTTGCTTTCGCCAGGACGACCTATAGTCATCCTGGAAGGCAGCCGGTCCGCAGTACTCTTGTTGTTGCTGATTGCCGCAACAGTGAAGCATCCTCTCAACCCCCGCCCCCCCCCCCCTCCCAAACCCGTGAAGTTCCACCGATTTCCTCGGAATATATATATATATATATATATATTCTATGTATTCGGCTATGTGTTCGTTCTTGCCTCGGCGTCGGTGTAGTGCGTTGTTATGTGCGTGACGGGAAAAAAAGATATATTCTTGCGTTTACATGTACTAGATGCGACCACGATTCTCAACTATATAGTCTCGATCGGCAGGGACGAGATGACAAGAATTACATTTTATTATACTTTATATAATTTAGTGTACTTGTATAACTAATTACACTTTATGCCTTTCTTGAAACACTGCAACTTTTGGTGATGGAAACGCGTACTTAATGTGAGCCGCGGGGCCGTCTTGCTCGCCGGAAAGCAGGGCTACAAGCTGCAGCCGCTCGAGATGCTAGAGCGTAGTTTTCGTTGTGCTGGCATGCTTTCAATGTCCGTAATTTTTTTATGCGTCTTTTAAACAACTAATGCTTTCCACATCGGGCCACACACTCCCACGATGACGAGAATCACGCATGCATGGCTCTGGTGTCGTTGCTCTGGTGGTCAAGCTGACCTGCTACTCCAGGTTCACGGTGAAAAAAAATATTTAAGTCCGACAGATTACGTCGAAAACAAGCGCGCACAACAACGCACATTATATCTATTTACTATGCTAACTCTCGTTGCCGTTGTTAAGGGGATCCTTAAATATGGTTGCCCGGGCAACACGCATGCGCCCTTCTGCCAAGGTCCAAGGCGTTACAACAAAAAATCCCCATATCAATGATGTTGCGTTTATGTTGAATTCCATTTCTTTTCAATGTACTTTCTGTCGAGATTTAATTGCGTGCAACCATATTGCATCGTAATTTGCAAGGCTAGTGCAGTGGCTTACCGGCTGTGGTGTTTTGCTGCTGCATATGCGTTGCGAGTGCGATTTCCGGCTCCGGCTGCCGCATTTTGCATGCAAGATGCAGAAGTAACAAAAACAATATTCGTGTTCCTAGGTTTACGCGCCCGATAGAACATTTCGTGTCGTCAAAATTAAACCGGGACGTTCTATACTACGGCGCCTGCCTAATCTCCGAAAATTCGTTCTACAAATAGCGCACGGGTTTCTGATGGCGATGCTTGGACGTGCCGTGACGTCTGGTGTCCACCGCCAAAACAGGGTGAGAAGTGTGCCACCATTCCTAGCCATCCAGCCACACGAGTGAAGACGAGAGCGACGAAATTAATTTTCCAGACGACGTGGAGGGGGGGAAAAAAGAGGAAAAGAGAGAGAGAAGCGTTGAAGGCACCTTATGCTGACTCCGCGGGTCGACCGAGGCTGGTGTGTATGCGTGTATATATGCAAATGAAAGCTTTTCGCAAAACGCAGTCGTTGTCGCCTCCTTGCGTCTGTGTACCCACAATGCCACAGAGGACGGCGAACCCTTATGTCAAAAAAGCATCGCGTGAAATAACGCGCGCTAAGCCCGACACCGGCTCTGCGACGGAGCGAGCCGCGGACGCTGTTGATAAGAGGAGGACGGGGCCTGTCTAAAATGTCGTCGTCGTCCTCTCGGCCGTTCGTCTCACAAAGGAGTGCTCGCCGCTTTAGAGATGTACACTTGTCGCTGCGCCCGGGTCGACAGGCGTCCGTTTGCGAGACGACGCCGGACAAGGCCTTTCTCTGCTGTGCCACCCCCCCCCCCCCCCCTTCCGCCGTGGCAGCGGGCGGGCGCCCGGCCGTCGACAAACGGCCGAATTGGGGCCAATTTGAACGCTAACTCGAGAAGCGCGCGAGGAGACCCCCCTTGCTCGATTTTGTACTCGCTCACCGCTTCGTCCTTTTGTGTCCGCCTTCCACCCTTTCCTCCCCCCTCTCTCTCTCTATCGCTCTTTTGTTAACTTCATTTCCTTTCTTTTCTAAAGCTGTTCTACCCTTCTCCTACATCTTCTGAAAAACCTTCCATCCGTCTCATTCGGCTTCGTATATACCGCAAAGCCGAAGCGCCCTGTTCGCCGTCTTTCTTATTCGTTCGCTTTCGTGTTACGTCTGACCTTTGAAATGCCCTTTGTTTCCTTCGTTCACCTTCCTCTATTCATTTCTTCGCTCTTCGTTATCGACGAAAAAAAAGCTAAGTTTGGGGGTGGGGGGTGTTGGCGGGGGGGAGGGGAGTCCGTACGTTGGAGGCATTCGACGCACAGAGCTATCTTTCTCAAGTTTTCTACTTTTTCTTTTCTTTTCTTTAATCTTTGTCATTCCCCCCGCGTTATCTGGCTCTTCGGAAAGTCGGAAATGGTTTTGGCTCTTTTCACCCCGTCCGAACTCGTTCGCATCTTCGTTCGTTCTTTCTATTTCACCTTCTATTTCCTTTAACTTAGCCGGACTCTTTCGTTTTTTTTTTTTTTTTCAAGCATGTTGCTCCTGGTTTTATATACATGTCGAGTCTTAAGCGTTGCCCGGGCAACCGCGCCGTGCTTTTATCATGATTTTTTTTTCTTGTTATGGCGTTTCTCCGACCTCCGGATGCAGCCAAGCGCGTAGAAGGGTTATCTCTCCAGATGTCATTTCGTTTAAAGCGCCTCACACGACGATACGCACTGCGTCACTGCGTTACTTGGTATCCGAGCGCGCCGAAGGAACGGCTTGTCTGTTGAAAAAAAAAAAAAAAATGAGATACGTAGGGAAAGATTGGCTCAACGGTGGTTCGATAGCTTTTCTGCCGTTTGCGAGGGCACGCCTATAGTGCACGTTTCGTACGCGCTTTTATTCTTTAGCGTTTGGTGGTCTTTCGAAAGAGTGAGAGAGAGAAAGAGAGAGAGACTTAAAATCGAAAGACGCGCGGGAGGACTAGGCCCTTGTGACGTCGCCTACGCTGCGTTGGGACGTCTGTCACCTACTCTAACAAAAAACATGCGCATATTGTTTTGTTTTGTTTTTTGTCTCTTCCCTGCCCCAGCCGGTCGTCAGCTTCGCAGCGAAGGCGTGGTTGCATAGTCGGCGTCAAGAGTTTACAAAACTGCTTAATCTGATGAAGATTATCTTAGCCGGTGTATCTCTATATGGCATCCTGACCAGGTGCACCTTACTATAATGAATTAGAATCATCGCAGCGCAAGGCAGCGCGGTCTATTGCAGGTAACTAAATTTCCCTCTTTTGTGCCTCTCTAACATAAAATAAAAAACATCATCGGCTTCGTCCCGCTGCAGGCTATACGGAAGATGACTAACATTCTTCAATCAGCTGCATGACGCCCTAAACCATTACTCGGGCGCACTAATCAGACCTGAGAAGCGTACACTTCCGCGAAGTAATCACAAATACGCTAGGTCGAACCGCCATTCGTTGAACTTTAAAAAAGGCAGTTTTCGGTCCCTCGCTTAGGCCTTCGTGAAAGGAATCCTCTTCCTAGACACATAGCGGAAATTATTATTAAAGACAGCTCAACCTAGGCGAAACCGGAACGTACCTACCCCCAAAAGCTGCTTTGAGGCGAAAAATGCTTGGAACTAGAGAGATAAAGAGCCGAAGGAAAAGAATGCTCATGAAAGTATTGTCCCACTATAGGCAACAACAATCGGCAACATAAGCTTGGCGAAAGCCAACCTCTTCCGCCTGCCAGAGCAATCGTTTTCCTCGAAAAGATGACGCTGGCTCGCGCGCGCCGCCTGATTGAAACGAAACAACGCGATCATCGCTATCAGATCAGACGGAAGAAGACGAAGAAGAACGAGCGAAAGCGACAGGCTGGCGTAGGACGTCGCCGTCGTCATCGCACGGGGTAAACCGCCAACCGAGTACGGGGCAGCCTCTTTCTTCTCTTCCTGCTTGTCAGGATGCTGCTGCTACTGCTTGGGCGGCGAAGGAAGCGGCATTGTGCCCGATCCATTTTATTGACGCGACGAGAGGAGCCTCATTAACGGCGTGTAACATCATCGGGCGTGTCATTTATTTCCGAGCGCCGCCGCCGACAGCTCTCTCTCTCTTTCTCTCTCTCCTGAGCCGAAGGCGTTGCTCCCGCCTCCTACGAGTCTATATAGCTGCCTGCCCCTATAACAGCAAATAGGCTCACCCTTACGTTCCCGTTAGTTGCGTGCAGCGTCCAACACGGACGGGCCCCGTCCGCGCGAGACAAAGGGGAAAAAAAAAAAGGAACGGGATGTCTTAGTACGAGAAAGGCATGTGCGTGTAGTATATATCTCGTCAGTATCCTGTCAACGTCGCGCCTACGGAAAGCTGGTTTCGGCGAGGCTTAGTGTACGCGTCGGCGGTGTTCATTGAATCATGCGATCTGATCTCAGCGTCGTATACGACCTGAGGCGCCCGGTGATGCGTATGGCTTCCGCTCAGCGCAGTGGCTCCCCCCCCCCCTTTTTTTTTTTTTTTTTTTTTGACGCACGCGTGCTTCGCGAGTCAGATGTCTGACGGTAGCATATAAGCACGTATTCCTTTAGTGGACACCTTGGCGCGCAGATTTTTCAACCGTTGGCACCTCGTAATTGCGTATGCATGACTTATACCGAGACGAAACAGACATAAGCTAACGCATGCAGTAATGTTGGGTCGATTTCGAACTGCGCCGCTGTTGCAAATTATTTCAAGACTTTCTCGTGAAATCAGACCGCTCGAAAAGATGCGGTCCTCAGCATCCAGGACATTGAAATAAGTTTGAATTCGAGCTCGGAGTACGTGGTCGTATCTCTTCAGCGTGCACCTGTCAACTGTCAGAGACGTGCAGTCGCCCAGTGATGAAATGCGATGTCATTGCGGTGTCCGGTAACTATAGCGGACTATGCACCCAGTGTGGGGGGCGGGAACTAAACGCGCCGACCAATCCGCTGATGCAAGCGATGATCTTGCTCACAAGACACCGATGTTTCTGGTAATTTCGCGCCTGCGGTCGACTGTTCATAGGGGCCATGTAATGCGACATATAGAACATCCGAGTAGACTTCAACAAAGAGCATTTCCTGAAACTTAAAGGGGTACTGAAACAAAAATATTGAGTTCCGCTTTTCTTGCTTTATCAGATATAGCTGTCGTACCGATAACTATGCAGCTGTCGCATCTGAAGGGCTCGAACTCTCAAAAAATCACCAGTTATACCCCCCCCCCCTTTTTTTTTTAGGGTGGCCATTACTAAATTCCTGTAACTTGTCCTTCTAACATACTCTGTCCGATTATCCCGTTGTCCGAATCTTGCAACAAGATGATTACAATGCGGCTTCGACGAGGAATGCCACGTGACGTCCCCCACCCTCACTTCCATGGCGTATGCACATGTTGCCCTTGCAAACAAACCTTAGATCCAAAAATTTGGCGCGATTGTTGAATTGGTCCACTTAAAATATATCATAGTTCCTTATTTGTTGCACCGTCGAGGAATTGAGGCGTCCTATACCGTGATTACGCACTCTCTAAGAGCCATAGAAGCCAGACAAAAGCTTTGCGTCAGCTCTCCCTTCAGTTTCATCATTATGTTTCAGTGTTCGAGAGCGTTTTTCATTTCGTGATGGCGGTGACTGTAATGTGAAGAAGAAAAAAGGAACACTTCTGACAGGTACGGCGATTCTAAAGGAGTATTTCAGAAAGGCCACTTTGACAGTTTGGCCTGCGTTTTACCTGTGCTCATGTCTCTTATTTGGGTGCATCGATCTTTGGAGGCTGCCATGTTGAGTACTTCCCCTTTGAGTCAAGGCAGATACCTCGCTAAATTCATTGATCTCTTCTTAATTAATTTATTGTTATTGTTATTATTATTTTGTTCCCCAATCGCCATTTTGTTTTTAAGCTGACGAAACTTCCGTCTTTCATATTCATATTTTTACCCTGCGTGCTTTCATACTTATTCCTTTGGTACTTCTTTCGTTCACACTGGTTTATCCTCGGCGAGTGGCCCGCAGTGGATGTGTGGGGCTTTTCGTAGGGAGAAGGACGACGATAGCAAGCGACGCTGACAGGGGCCAGCGGGCATCAAACTTCACCTCGTACTATACCAAATGAAAATGCACACCAGCTTTTCCTACGTCTCCAATTGTCTCACCCAGCTGTCTCATGCGTGCTGTTTCTGTTAAACCGCAAGAATAATTCAGTGCCAAAGTTCAAGCAATCAGTTTGGCCATACCCTCGCCTGTATATGCGAAGCGGCTCCATGGGGGTATATATAAGGTTGTGTTGAAGTATGTCGTTGTGTCAATTTTGTCAACGAGTCTAGTTCATGTAGACTTCATCGCAGGCTGTTTACAGAGTGTGCCAGATACCGCTCTCAACAAAACGTGTCAAGTCATAAGTAGCCAGACTGTCTATTCGTAGCCGGTCCATGTACTGCCTGGCAGAAAACCATCCTTATAGCAGATTCTCTAAACAAATATTTCGTGCGAGAACGAAGCGTCCGAATGGTGCCAGCTCTCGCGACGGGATCCGTTCCCACCCACGCACTGCACCAAACTGGGCCGAAAACCTTATTGTACGGTGTTACCGATGGATCGGCTTTCTTTTTTCGGGCGCCGTAATATATTTATACACCGCTGGCCTGGGCGTGTGCACGAGCGTGTGCCGAGGCGGCGCTGATGGTCCCAAAAAGGAGCAAAGGGGAGAGAGAGAGAGAGAGAGAGAGTGTGTGTGTGTGTGTGTGTGTGTGTGTGTGTGTGTGTGTGTGTGTGTGTGTGTGTGTGTGTGTGTGTGTGTGTGTGTGTGTGTGTGTGTGTGTGTGTGTGTGTGTGTGTGGCGTAGACGAGACTTCTCCGGTGTGCAGCCGAGCAGCCGCCGCCGCCGTCGGGTCGCTGCAGGATCAAAGCGCAGATTCCGACGACCCGAGGCAGCCTGCAGACTAAGCAAACAGGGTTCGTGTGTCCCCCCCCCTCCCCCGCTGATGGATGTCAATTTGCGACAACAGTCGCTAGGGGGAACTCTGGCGCTTCGATCGCTCAGCCACCTTGAGAATGACGAGTTTATAGTGTAAATATGAAATTTGTTCGGGCTTGTGGAGTTCGGACATCCACCTGGCGTTATTGATTACGCTTCGTGTTTCTAAACTTCCAAGGAGTCATAATTTTTTTTTCTTTGTAAACGCGGCAGGGCAGGTATTTGCGCGCGTGCACAATCATTGCGGATTGGTGAATTTATGAGGCAGTATTTCGTTGAACGCGAACAATTTGAAAAGTATCAAAGCCGTTCGAAGACAGAAAGGGGAACTTTGGTTAAATACACGCGCTGCTGATCATTCCCACGCTTCCTGAACCACTATATAGTTGTAGCTCCCGTAGATACGAGCGCGAGAGTTAACGTTATGCGAAGAGGGACCGTATACGTGAGTTGCATGGACCTATAGATTTCCTATACGAGGATGATTTTTATTGGCAGCCCCGTCGAAAGGGGAGGGGGGAGGCGACAAAAAGTCATCTGTAGCCTGCTTGAGCTAATCAAGTATTACACAGAGTGTGTCAGCGAACACTTTCAAAATTTTTTTTAAAGGTTGCCTGTGGCATATAGCTCAATTCTCGTTTATGAGCCGGTCTACTCGAAGCGGCGGACACTACTTGCAGAAAAAATTGAAATGCAAAATTGGCTAATTAACAAGAATTCACTAATAAATTTTTAGCTAAGTATCTTAACCTGTATTGCAATTTACAAGTTCTAGCTGGTATATATATATATATATATATATATATATATATATATATATATATATATATACCAGTGCACACGTGGCAGTGAGTGAGTGAGTGAATAAACTTTTATTGGGTCCAGCAAAACGCGATAAAACGCGCGCCTGGCTAATCCCATCACGGGACTGACAGATCTAGCCTGCCAGCCCGTTCACGTGGTAGTAGACAGTTTTTGGCAGAGCGTCGCTTATACGCTTCTCCGCGTTCATATGTCACATGCTGAGGCACTGCATGGAACTGTCGTAGATTTCAAATTTTTTTTTTTCGATAAGCTGGTCTTCAAGAGATGAAAGCGACATCCTGTCAGCTTGTGTGCCGAACAACGAGGAAGCCAAGTGGACGCACCCACACGCTCCGCTCACGCCGGCAGCGCTCTACATGCGGGCATGAGCGGCTTTTCGCGCACACGCACACTATATGCCGTTCCCTTCGGGCGGCTGCGTGTCGATATGCTATAGAAGGCGCCGGTCCGAGTGAAGTGGACTGTAAAGCACCCAGCTAAACCCTTCTAATGCCGTTGAAGTCACAGTGATCGCGTACCTATAGGGCTAATCGACCATGCACAGGGAAGGAAGTATTGTGCATTAAAGGAAGGACGCCGCAAGGCAACTTCGCCCTCTTCGCATTCCGTCTCATTAGCCGAATGGGCTGCACGAAATTTAAGGCACACCGGGCTCTGCCTCGAACCTTTCGCGGCAGTACTGCAGTTCCTCCCGGACTTTCCCGACGCGAAGAAACTCTCCAGTGGAGCCTGCAGCTGCGCGTGTTGTTAGCACGATAGTGCGCTGCGCAATTAGTGAACTGGTCGATGGAGTTTCGAGCAACACCTGCGAAGAAGCCAATTGGTCGTGCATTTGACGAGAAGAGATGATCGCTCCCTATTGTACTGTATAATGTATTAATAATGTATTAACATTGCAACATGCGATCTGTGGGGCGGAGCGTTGCCTGGGTGAAAGAGGAGGTTTTCCATCCTAACTCAGGTCGTTTACGCGCAATTCTTTTTTCAGTTGAACTAGAAGTGTTGCATAATATGGTCCTGTTATCGTTTTGGCAATTTCTAGGTATTCTACAAAGATTTTTCCTCGTGAATCACAAGAGACAGTCGCCATGACCTTTTCCGGCTGTCCAAACAGTCTTTGCTTTTTTCTGGAGCACTTTCACTAGGCCCAGTCCATTGCTTTGACTGCTGTTTAGACTCTGGCGTGTAATGATGTATCCTCGTCTCGTCAACTGTCACAAATCACGCCAAAAGTCCCGCGGATTGCGATCGAGTATCGATAAACACTTCTTCGAGATGTCTGCGCTCATGCGCCTTTGGTCGATGTTCAGCAATCGTGGCACCCAACGTGCTCAGACCTTCTTCATGGGCAATTTCTCATGAAGAATATTGTGAACTTTCTCTGCCCAGATGCCTAAAATTTCAGCTATCTCATGTACCTTCAATCCACGGCCTTCCATGACAATTCCATGAATTTTCGATGTTATTTCTGGCACGGTGACCTCCACTGGACGCCCACGACGTGCTTCATCTTGCGTCGAGGTTCGGCCACGTTTGGATTCATTTATCCAGTAGTAAATGGCCTTCGGTCATGGTGCAGAGTCTCCATGAACGTCGCTCAACTCAGCTTTAATTTCGGCAGCCGTCCAGTCTTCTAATAAAAATGAAAATGTTTGATCACTGCTCGAAATTCACCTTTTTTCCATTTTGACGGGAATCACCGCACAGCTCAGCGCCAATGGCTGTCAGAAGCTTACTAACGGTTGGTAGCAGCGTGAACAAGTTCTATCGTCATATGAAGGGTGCTTCTCGCGCGCCACCTGGAAGAAAACAGAATTGTAGCGCCATCTCTTGTATGTTTACCATACTTATCAGACGACCCTCGTATAAGGGGAGAATTGACCAAAGTCGTTTCTTTCGTAAGAAAGTTATGTTTCTCGTCCGCTGGTGGCCGTCGATTATAATATGCTCGCCGTCACAGTTTACCGGCGCCGCGCGGTTACTGTGACTGTAGCGTGCGAATCGCCTCGCGACTGTGGGCCCCAGTTCTGTTTCCCCATAGCATCTCGACAGTGAGGATGCAGACAAGGAGCGCGGAAGTCTTGCATTACGGCTTCCTTTCTCTTGCCGTTCCTGCTCACGAACCATTACGACGACGACGACTTTCTGTCTTGCGAAACACCCGCTCCTTCGTCCGCCTCGTCTCCGTGTTGCGTAAGCTCAGCGCGGCAACGCACGAGGCCCAGTGCGTGCGTACGTCTCAGTTGTCTCTGCTTACGCGTGACCCACGGTTCCGCACGAATCTCAACCTCAATCGGCCCCCCTACTGTCTTTCTCTGCCTCTCGCTCATTTTCATTGTCTCCGACTCACTCTCTCTCCTTCCTCTCTCTCATGCTCATCGTTCGTATTCCTTTCACTCTTTCTCAGGCTCTGTCTTAGTTTTCTCCTTTCTCTCTTTCTATCTCTGAGATACCCACCTTTTCTCACATACCATGCGTTCAACGCGGAGACGGCCAACAGAAAAGACCCCCCCCTCCCCCTGCCATAGAAGCCTGATCTGGCTTCGCTTCCTTTCTATATCGCGGTCGTTCTCCCTTTCCATATCCTATTTAATCACTCAGTGTAGCGACAACTAGGGAAAGGCACCCCCCCCCCCCCCCCCCGAGTACGTCAGCCTCTTCTTTTGTGTCATCCGCGCGGAGAGCCAAAAGACCCGCAGGCGCCGGAAACGGAATTTCTTCCCGCTCCCCGCCTACCCGATCCGCGGAGCCTTTGCCCGCGCCTCACCGAGTACACAACGACTTCTCGCTGTTTTGCTTCTTTTTCTCCTTCTTCCGTTTCTAGAAGCGCCTCGCGGATCGCAGCCACACTTGCCCGCCTACACACACATACACACCTCTCTGCTCGCGTAGTCGATTGGGTTTTCGTCGCTTCGGTGCTTGATTCGAGCGAGGTCGCTTTGATCTCCGAGACTAGCTCGCGCTTCTCCCCGCTACGTGATTGGAAGCTGGAAGCGTATAGAAGAGTCCGCCGCTGCTGCTGCAGCACTGCTGTTGTTTGCCGTCTTTGAAAACGTTTTATCGCAGCCGCCTCGAGTGATCCCGCTGCTCTTCTTGTCGTTTCTATTGAAGGCTGAAATAATGAATGAATGAAAGGGAGGGAAGGACGCAGTAAGAAAGAAAGCTGGCGACACCTCCTGCCCCCGGGACCGCCCAACACTCTCCCGAGTCGCACAGCATTAGGAAAGGAACAAATTGGCGCTGAATGATGGATGTCACGTTTTTTAACTAGCGCCTACGGAGCGAGGATAAGGAGGGTATAGTCGTCGGAGAGAAGATGATTGTGAGGGTAAGGGGGGAAACGTGTATCCGAGTTTATGTTTAGAACTACGACGAAACAAGCAGGCAGTAATTCTATGCGAGAACGAGGCGGACAATGGGAGGCGAGCCACAGACAAAAAGCTTAATCGCTTGGGCGCAGTGGGACAAATGTACCGAAAGAAACGGGATCGCAGCGCGCGCGGCACAACGTCTGCTTCAGTGCTTGCGCGCTTCTCGTCTCTTTCTTTTCGCATAACTGGTCCCAACCGTTCTGTTATCGTTGAATAGCAGGTGGAACTAAAGCGTCACTGAAATTTTGTGCTCTATTTATAGGTGATCTTTTACCTAGCCTAACGCTACAGCTGCATTTAAACCTGAGCCTTTGTGCTGCATAGTTAATTAAGTCCCATCCATCTGCTGCCGTTAATGTACTACCCCGCCCTTCCCCCAACAGATGTTACCTCTTCCAACAACAGATGTCTTTAGGCTGCAGAAACTGGCTGGCCACTTGTTAAGCAACACAGCGCAAAAGCGCGGGCTTCAGGGCAGCTCGAGCGTGCATTCACATCGACAACGTTATCGTCTTCATCGCTCCTTCAAGAGCATTTTGACGTTATTGATTAGCTGCGACAATTTTTGTGTGTGTGTGCACTTTATATTTCTTTGTGCTCACATGCTGGCGCGCAGGTTGTTGTCATCGTCGATGAATTACCATATTTAACCTGAATAGCTGAAGAGGAAAGACCGTTAGCACTATAAAAAAAAATATTTTTTTTTTTCATTTGTGAGAAAGGAAGATTACTATATGGCAATATTTTGGGAGTCATTAGCGATGGCGCGCGCTTTAGCAGCTCGGTTTCAACAAGGTACACGAAACTGAATGCAGCAAATCGTACCACCCGCCGCGGTGGCTTAGCGGCTGTGGCGTTGCGCTACTATAAATAAGCACGAGGTCGCGGGATCGAATCCCGGCCGCGGCGGCTGCATGTCGATGAGAGCGAAATGCAAAAAAAAAAAAAGAAAAACGCCCTTGCCTTGCGCATTGGGGGCGCGTTAAAGATCCCCCTGGTGGTCAAAATTAATCCGGAGTCCACCGCTACGGCGTGCCTCGTATTCGAGTCGTGGTTTTCGAACGTAAAACCCGTGAATTCATTTATTGGGCGACTCGTACGAGTCATGGCCCGTACTCACAAAAGCGATAACCAACATGCACTAGAACTGTATGTAATTGCGATGTTGGTCGTACTGTTATACTGGCTAATGTTCGCAGTTACATGTCAAAAAAAGATACCATTGAAGCCATTCTCGAGGATAATAACACAGACATGGCCATTTTCACTGAGTCTTGGTTAACCCCTGACATAGATAGCATTGAGCTATTACATGCTGATTCCCCCTACACTGTTTACAGACGCGATAGGAGGGAACGAAGGGGTGGTGGCATTCTTGTCTTCACGAAAAACAGCATTCCTTGTTACCAGCTCCCTAACAGTTGTACTCACAAAATTCTTTGTGTGCACATATCCATGCCCACATGCACCTGCATTCTCATATCATGTTATCGCCCACCCGATTGTGACCCTTCCTTTATCGACGAACTTCACACTGTCATTTTAGATGCATCTTCTCTATTCCCGCGTGCTAACTATATTATTTGTGGTGATTTTAACTTTCCGGATATAAACTGGGACACTCTAACAGCATCATCCCGCCAGTCAAAAGATTTCCTTGATTTAGCCTTAAACTTCAACCTTACACAAACAGTAAATTTACCTACACGTGGCTCAAACACCCTTGACCTGGTCCTCACTTCCCAACCCGAATACATTCAGTCTATAGCATGTGTCAATGGGCTGAGTGATCACAGTATTGTACTTTTCAATTTGGAAATCCCAGTTCCAGTCAAACAGCTTTCAATAAAACTAATTCGGGACTACAAAAAAAGCTGACTTTTCCATAATTAACACTGAACTGAATATTTTTTTTGAATACCTCAAAGCAACTGCCTTCAGAAGGTCTGTTGATACAAACTGGCTGTTATACAAGCATAAGCTACTCAGCTTAATCAATAAGCACGTACCTCTTGTGTGTATTCGTGGTGTCATGGGAAAGCCTTGGTACACAAACCAACTGAAAAAACTAGCACAGAAGAAAAAGCGCCTTTTCAGAGTGGCAAAAAAATGTGGTTTCGCCCCTAAATGGAAGAAGTATTTCACCTGCCTGCACGAGTACAACAGCCTTCTGAAGCTTTCTAAGAAAAAAATTTTATCACCAGGATCTTCTCAATATCATCCGTGTAAACCCGAAAAAATTTTGGAAAATACTCGCACCAAATAGAAATCAGTCGCATAACATTACCATAACTAATCCTAATGGGTCCCATGTTCCAGTTGAAAAGCGTTCTGACGTCTTCAATTCATACTTCTCTTCCGTCTTCACTTGTGAATCTTCCACCAACATTCCTGTTTTACCAAGATTTTGCGGCACTGAAATGCCTCCCATTGATGTAACTGCTGAAGGAATCGCAAGCCTAATCAATAAACTTTACATATCTAGCTCCCCCGCACCTGACAACATACCGGTGAAGATACTAAAAGGCACTAACGTCATTTCTAGCCAGATATTACAAATCATTTTTACCCAGTCTATAAGCGAGGGTACTATTCCCAAAGACTGGAAACTAAGCAAAGTAACCCCCGTTTTTAAATCTGGTAAGCGCTCCGACCCATCCAACTATCGCCCGATCTCACATGTATTGCCTGTAAACTTTTAGAACACGTCATTTATTCCCAAATAGCTTCCCACCTCGACAGAAATTCTTTTTTCTTTAGCAAACAACATGGCTTTCGTCCAGGCTTATCATGCGAAACACAACTTTTCGAACTCACCACAGATCTCCACCTAAACTTAGATTCTTCATTTCAGACTGACGTAATTTACTTAGATTTTTCAAAGGCTTTCGACCGCGTCCCTCATCACCGACTAGTGTCCAAACTTTCATGCCTTCATCTCGACCCTCTAATCCTATCATGGATCATTTGCTTCCTGACAGATCGCCTCCAGTTCACCTGTGTTGGCGGTCGCTGTTCAGATACTACCAAAGTAATATCCGGTGTACCACAGGGATCCGTCCTCGGCCCACTCCTTTTTCTAATATACATTAACGACCTCCCAAGAGACATACCATCCACAATACGTCTATTCGCCGATGACTGTGTTATTTACCGTCGTGTCACTACTAACACTGACCAATCCATTCTGCAAAATGACCTAAATTTTATTGACAAGTGGTGCTCACGCTGGATGATGAAACTAAATGTCTCCAAATGCAAGTTAATGCATGTATCACGTAAACGCTCTACATCCAAATTTCTATACTCTTTGGGCTCTGTGAATTTATCCGAGGTCGACAGTTACCGCTACCTTGGCGTTATCATCACTAACAAACTAAATTGGTCGAACCACATCCAACAAATAACAGCCGATGCTTCAAGATCCCTTAACTATATTAAAAGATCCCTATCCTTGTCTCCTCCGTCGATTCGTAAACTAGCATATGAAATTTTCATCCGTACCAAGTTAGAATACGCGTCTGCAATTTGGAATCCACATCAAAAGTACTTGACTGACACTTTAGAAGCTACTCAAAATCGTGCCTCCCGCTTTATCTTATCGAATTATGACAACACTATCAGCGTTACTAACTTAAAGTTATCCATCGGTCTACCCCTTTTAGCATCAAGACGCATAATTTCGCAACTCTGCCTATTCCATAAATTGTACTATAACTTTCCTGACCTTCGTTCCTCACTTTTATTTCCACCCATTCGCTCATCACATCGTCTATTCAATTCTTTATGTATCCAACGCCTTCATGGTTCTACAAACGCTTTTAACAAATCCTTCCTTCCCTCTGCAATAGAACAATGGAACTCGCTCCCGGAATCCATTGTTGTAGAGCGAAACCCTTCGAAATTTCGAGAGTTACTAACCACCCATATTTGCAGCTAATTATGCAAAAACCTGTACTTTTTAGTGTCTTTTCAGTTGCTGCCTTTGTTTTTTTGCTTTGTACATGACTATTCATTCGATGTTTGTATTATTGTTTTGCCTCCCCCTTATGTAATACCCCAAATGAGGCCCTTAAGGGAATAATAAATGATGATGATGATGATGATAATTGGCGAAGGTGGCCTTCCAATGCCAAACAGCCCTTACGAAAGAAAATCCTTGTGAATATAATGGCCCCTGGTTTTTAATTACCCTGTGCAAAGGTTTGGGCCAGTTTGTATGAAAGCATGATGAAATGTGGCTAGAAGGCAACCGTGGACGAAGAGGAAAAAAAAACAACACCACAATCGCTTGCTCGCAAGGAGCCTCACGCTCGATGGGAAACAACAGCAACTCAAGGTTTATTTGAACTAAAACAAGTATTTAAAACCATGCAGCCCTAACGGAGCTTTAGCCAAAAATTGTACGAAAACCGTGCACTTAGTGCGTCGTATACCCTGCCCACTTCCGGGATAATGTGCAACGGTGCTATCTTTAATATTCGTTGTTGCGCTTCATCAGTATGTAGACCAAGCGGCGCTACGCCCATACGCCTTATCTCTAGGATCTCCAGGTTGCGAACGGTGGACGACCACAGCGGAATAGAACCGAGAGAAAGGGATTCCTGCATTATAACAAGCCCGTTTCTTTTTGCTGTGCCACCGCTTCGCAAAACTGGCATCCACGAACATACCAACGTGGCATCCACGAACGTACCCAAACAATGAGCAGATCAAACATTCACCGAGTTCGAGGCGCACGCGGCGTCGCCTTATCAGCGTGACCCTTTCCAACAGCGCGCCTGTCTGGCTCGGCCACCAATTTCGGGGAGCGCCAAGTCCATTACCATCATATCGGCCCACTCCGTACACAACGCAACCGGCGGCAGGCCCTCGTTGTGTACGGAAGGGCGGCGGCTTCTGGAAGTTGCTGGTGGGACAGGCGGGGGGGCCTTGGGCGTTTTATTGCCCGTTCGGCTGCGCCCTGCCTTCTTTCTCCTGGGGGAAGTCTTCGCGGTTTGTGGGTGGCTTTGGCCGTGCAAAGGCCCGGACCGACGGGCACTGAGTGGTGCGGTGGACTCGGGACGCTCGCGCGCGGTGGGTCGTAAAAAAGCGCGTAAAGAAGCGGCGAAAATAGGTCAATCGCGCGTGTCGCGCAGGCCGATTGCGCGTCGCTCGGCGGCAGTCGTGGCGGGGAATTTACGGTCCGCAGGCTTCTCCTCTGTACACCGCTTTCTGCGAGTGCACTAAACTGAGCTTCTCGAAGCTCCGAGCGTGTCCGTTCTTGTTCGATAAAGTAGCTTTCCTTTATTTTGAAGCGAGAGAGCACTTAAGATGGCTTGAGGCCGAGAACAGAAAACCGTAATGTTTTGCCATACAGACATTGGTTTTTTTTTTCTACCTTTATTTGTTTAGTTTCGTTTTCTGGCTTAACCACTCGCTGAGTAACCATTTATTGGTCAGACCATCAGTAAAATAGGCAGTTAGTGAATCGGCCAGTTGGTCGACGATTTATACCTCTAGAAGCAAAACACCGCGTGATCTCTCTCTATTTCTCTCTCTCTATGTGTGTGTGTTGACTTACCTGGTTACTTACTGAATGAAACTGTGTGATCAGCTTCTCAAATAGTTAATTGGTCAGCTAATGAATTACACTTTAATGGCGTGTGCACTGCGTTTATCATTGCATAGAACCTGTGTGGGGCGCATGTCCCCACTGCCCCTCCGGTTCCGGAGCCCCTGCCTATGTCCGTGGCTTCGAGTAAACTGTGATTCGGCTTCGCTCTGCACTTTGCCAGCCTCATGGTTAGATCAGATGGTATAGAGATCATCCCGGAAAGTGCGTCTATGGAACGTTCAGTACCCGAACCAGGTTGAATTTTTCAGCGAAACTCTTAGCCTCTAGTTGGTCCGAATTTCTCGTGGCATGCTCATCCAAAAACCAGTAGTTGAAAAAAAGAGGTTTGTGATTGAGTTTCCCCGTAACACCATGATGTTTTCTCGTATGTTCGAATTACAGTCGCATGCTACCATGTCTGTAGGTTGCGCGTGAGTCATACTTTACCAATTTTGTGGCACGGTTGAGTTTGAGAAAATCAATTAGTTCAATGACGCCTTTGCTCGAGGCGAAGGGTTTGCAATGATGAGGATGAATGAGGATGGACATCAAACGGGAGCCGGAAAAGGGCGTTCTCTTTCAGTTGCCGCGTAACAGAATTATCACACATCTGGTCGTGGCTCACGTGGCCGCTCTGCGAGACTGTTAGTTGCTACGGGCGCCTTTCGTCTTTGGCGTAATCGCTGCGAGGCATTGGCGGCGGGACATCGCCGCCGCGCGCTGTTTTCGCTTCTGGACAGGCTCTGCTCTGAGCTACCGTCGTTTCTGTCAAAGGAGTTGTTCTTCTTTGGGGGAGAGGTGTTTCTTGGACAGTGGCCATGTCGTTTCCTGTCGGCGGCTGATGGACGCGTGTGGCTTAATGTTCGACCAGCCTCGTTCTTGTAACAGCCAGGCCATCAAAAGTCATCACTAAAAAATTATGTAAATTGCCTCTTTCACATCAACGTAATCATTGTGCACATTGTATATACTCAGCATCATTTTATATATTGTTACAATTAGTTTATGTGTAAATGTGTGTTTCCGTGGGTCTACGTTGTTATATGTGAGTGGGGCCATATGAGCTCGGACATTTCTTTGAAGATGTGCCATGTATGTAATGCTTCGTACTTTGTATATATTATCGTCCTAGTGGAATTGTGCCGTCATTGTGATCCAAAGTACGTGTTCCTATCGTCTTTTGTTGAAATAAACATTTTCTAAAGAAAGACTGAAATATGTTTTCACGCATATTCGTATTACACTCCGAAGCTATCATGTCTGCAGATTGTGTGTAAGTCGTACTTTACGCATTTTCTGACTCAATTAATTTTAAATATTAATTTTGTTCAATAAGGCCCTTGGCGGACAGCCTAGAAGAACGAGGATATATGCTACACTTCCGAGCGTGCGCGCGTGACGTACGTCGGTTGTGGTGGCCGTGCTTGTCTAACCTCGTTTAACGTGGTTGGGGTGCTGTGACTTGTCTAAAGCCCACACCAGTTTCGCTGTACATCAACTTTGACTGGGTGGAATATAGCTGGACTTTTTTTTTTCATATGCAAAGCTTTCTTTCCGAGACACCTCTACGGTGTTTCCTTTGTAGCTTCGCGCTATGCCCATCGGGGGATGGCAACTTCCCTCTTTCACGTTCCGCACCGAGTGAGAGCTGTTCCCTTTTGCCTGTCCCTGCGCAGCCATCCAGTCCCTGGACTCCCTGAACGAGCAGATCGTGCGCTACGTCCTGAGATCGCCGGCAGGACCGGACGACAGCTTGGCCGGGGCACCTCAGCAGCGGCCCCAGCCAGAAGAACAGCCGCTGCAGGGAAAGAAGCAGCCGCAGCGCCCCCTTCCGGGCGCCAATACGCACGAGGCGGGCGTCGGACGGGCAGGCGAGGCGACCGGGACGCTCGTCGGCGGCGGCCATGAGCAGCAGGTGGCGCTGCAGTCCTCGATGGCGCTCATGCGCAGACTGCTGGTGGACGCCCAGGCCAAGTTCCGAAACATGATGGACGACAACAAGGCGCTCGCGTCTCGCATCGACGGCGACCTGCAACAGGTGCGTACAGTAGGGAAAGATTGTCTACGTTGAAGAGCTTGCTGTTCCGAAATCGGATCTAGAACCATGCAAATAAAGGAGATAACGATAACCTTACATAGGAAAAGATAGCGTAAATATTTCACAAGAAGCCTCATTACATATTGGGGGCAAGACATAAAGTTGCAAACATATACATCTTTACAAATACATGGGAGGTACTGGGACCGATACACAGAACGTTAACCAATATAGTGGGTGATGTAGAGTCGGCGCATGACCTACGAATAGAGACGAATCATGCTGAAGCGCAGATTTTAGAGTAAAGTACATAAAAAAGTCACTGACCTGGAACACTCATCACGACCTTCAATTCAGATGAAAAAAAAAATGGCCGACGATTACGCTTTTGGTAATGCGATCTTTGAGCGCAGCTGCTGCCTTATTTCAGCAACAGGCAACCGCATACAGAACAGGCAGTGCCGAACGGAGGCGGTTCTCTGTTTCGGATTGGGCAGCACACACCGTGATCCGCCGCTATCGAGCCGGCGCTCCGGCGGCGTGCCATCGCGCCATCTTATAGTTGGTCACCACCGCGGAGAGGGGGGGAGATTAGCAATTATTATTTAATGTTTCTTCTGAGATGGGATGAGGAAGCGGGGGGAGAACAGGGCTATTGAGTAGAGGTCACACACTCATTCACTCCTAGACAAGCCTCAATGTGGCCGCGCAAGGTTGGGTGGGGAAGTAGAAGTAAGGGGACGAAACGCTGTAACTGTCTTTCGAGTGACCGCAACGGCACTGCGCCAAGAAAGGGGAGGTATAGGGCAAGAGTGCAGGCGGGAAAAGGACAGCCAGGCGCAAGCACTTCCAGAGGCGACAAATGCCACTGAGGAACGCGCCACGCAAAGGGGGAAGCGAGAGACACGGCTGAGAGTATACAGCCACGCGGCGCGGAGACGGAGGAGCGCAGAGCCGTGGATCACGAGCGAGGTGGCAAGGAGTGCCCGCCGCCGGCACCGCGGCAGTGCCGCGACAGCGGGAGAAGGTACGGCGAGGGCGGAGTGGACGGTAGCGGCGAGAGTCACCGCAATGGCGCTGCGCGGAGGAAGGGGGCGAGAAGGTAGGCGAGAACACGTGATCCGGCTTTGGAGGGCAAGGGGAGAGCAAGGCTCGCGCCGTGCGCGAGAGATGGCGCAGGAACGCGCGCAGCTAGAGCAGCACGCTGGCTCCGCCTAAGGAGCTGGTTACAGCGAGGCATAACGGCGAGGCTGACGGCGACGCGAAACGTGCGGCGGGCGCCAAAGAGCTGCGCTCTAAAAAGGAGGTGCGTGCGCACGGGTTTTCGGACACGTAGTCACACTGCAGCCGCAGAAAGTATGCAGGTCGAAATCCTTTGATGCAGTCTTAGGCTCGCAGAGAGCAGTCGCCAGGGCTCGTGTCATTCCATCTCTGGTGAGCCGCTAGTGCTGTCCAGGGTTTCCCGAGTTATTCTAGTAAGGAAACTTCCCTTCAGTAGACAGATATTTGTGTTATCAATTTTGTACACTGTGACGTGTACAACCCCTCTGACTGAGGAGGACACAGGGATCCATTGCCCTAGCTTTACAAATCTAAGTGTTTGTTTGTTTGTTTGTTTGTTTGTTTGTTTGTTTGTTTGTTTGTTTGTTTGTTTGTTTGTTTGTTTGTTTGTTTTCGGAAGCGATGCGACCATCCGTTCGCACTGCTTCAGGTTCAGGACCAACTAGGAGTTTTCGAGCTTCGGGCTTATTGGTCAGTTTGGCACCTGGTGCGTTGTCAAAGAGTTTCTCCCACGCTGTAAATACGGATAAGTCCGCCTGCCATGACAGAGCACTTGCCAAAATACACCAACAGCGACTGGGCTGCTAAACACGAGGTGGCGGGATCGAATCCCGGCCACGGCGGCCGCATCTTGGTGGGTGCGAAATGCGAAAACACCCGTGTGCTTAGATTTAGGTGCGCGTTAAAGAACCTCAGATGGTCCAAATTTGCGGAGCCGCCCACTACGGCGTGCCTTATAATCAGAAATGGTTTTGGCACGTAAAACACCATAAGTTAACACCAACAGCGACGAGCGTCACCGGCTGTGTCAACAGGGAGCGTATTAAGGCTCCGCAATTGAAACCTGGTGACATAGTTGGTAAAGCTGGCAGGCGATGTCGAGGAGGGCAGATGTTGGCCTACGTGTTTGCCTGCTATGGGTGCGACGGGTGTAGTAACGTAAAGGGTGTACATAAAAGTGAATTAGTAGAAGTTTGTTTCTCAAGTAAATCTAATGAGCGGGGGGGGGGGGTTGTTTGCTACAACAACGGCACAAAATTCTAGGTACCATGACGGCAGACACGTCGGTAGCGTTACACCATTATATGAACCGTGTGAGTTACGGCGGTACGTGCAGGAAGTGTCAAGGGGCAAGAAATACTACAAATCGGTTTCGTACGTGATAACCTGCAAGCTCTTCAATAGCTATCCGTGCATGATTGCATGCAGCTCCCATAAACACAGAGAGAAAAAAATGTATAGCGGATCCTACGCACCTGTGGGAATCGATGCTAAGTGAAGCACTCGCACGCGCGCACGCACACGAGGTAACGCCGACGAGACCCCCCCCCCCCCCCCATGCCCTTGGACGACGAGACGAAGGACACAAACAAGCACTGTGAAAGCAACCTGACCGCCGACTACACATCAATCGGCTGTCAAGCTGCGTTTTCAGCCTGAACACAACCTCAAGGCCCCATGTACGAGTAAACGACGTTTTATACGAATTCCCTGAACATATGGAAGCCGACTTAGAGGTCCGGAACTAGCGCACATAGCACTTGACGCAAGACGAGACCCATTAAACGACGATGAGGGATCGCGAGCATTGCAAGAATCGCCGCACATTTCATACACAATTCTAAAGCGTATACCGAGCAGTACGTTCATAAGCATCGATATCTCGGAATCACGAGTTATATCCATTTGAAGAAACAGAAAATAATATTTCACTTCAAGCGAACGGAACGCGAGATGACGCGAAAAGCTGTCTGTTACCCAACGCACTCCAGCAGTACATCGGCGGTCTGGAAGGGATATGGCCGCCGCCACCCATGTTGCCTATTGCCGCGTACCTTTGCGGTACTCTGAATTTTTTTTCCCACCGACTCTAGTCTCGCGCTAATCGAAAGCATCCCCTGGGCAAGCTTCACACTCTATCAGGGACTACGTGCTCAAGCAAGACTTTATACATAGGAGGTCGTGCGAGACAAAGCACCGGCGCACGGTGGAAAACGGAAAGAGGCAGACAGCCTTCGCTTTAACAGTGTTTGACGAAGTTGGCTTCTCAACATTAAGAGCTTTTCAGGGGGAAAGCCCACTTTTCGTCGTAAGTAAGCGATAGCGTATATCGTGGAAATAGTTCCCCGCGCTCTACCGAGAATGTCGCCAGAATGACATGCTTCACAATTTAACAATTAACCGAGGCTCATACATACATACATACATACATACATACATACATACATACATACATACATACATACATACATACATACATACATACATACATACATACATACATACATACACACATACATACATACACACATACATACATACATACATACATACCGAAGCACAAGGGAAGACAACGCAGTGATGGTAGATGTGTTTATAAAAAAATCTTCGAAATGAAAGGAAGGAATTAGGACAAGAGTCCCGTCTATATCTCCCATTTGCTCCGCAAGCTCCCTCGTAGCAACCGCGACCGCATTAACAGACGTTCGCTTAGTGAGCGCTAACACTGTTCATTGCGTAATTTCATGACATAAGCGATTGGTCATTACAAGGGATACTGTCCTGCTATCAAAATTTGAGCCCTGTCACCAGCGGCGGGCCAATGAAAAAGTACTCGCACCTACGACGACTTTAGCGAATGCGGACTTTAGAGTGGGGCACCGGAATGCGGCGAAGATCAGGGTAAAAAAAAAAATATGTACGAGCAAATTCATTTGCGCGCATTAGGCTACAGAGACAGAGAGAAGGAAAGAGAGTGAGAGAAGTCATATGGGAAAGGCAAGAGAGGCTGAGGCTGCTTGGGTGTCTAGCATTGGAGAAATGGGACTAAAAGATGCGTAGACAGAGAGGCGGAAAGTTCACAAACACGTACGCATCTACACGCTGAAGCGTTCGTCGTTCAGTTCATCACAAGCGGTCGTATCAGGATCTCCAGAAACGCAGCTGCGGTTCCGTGGCTTTGTACATCGCGTAGACGGACGAGGCCACGGAAGATCGAACGGCCCCCCCCCCCCCCCCCTCCCTGCCCCTTTGCTGCCAGAGGAAAAGTTTCCAGTTTCGTGTCCGGAAAGTGCTAATTATTTGTTTATTAATTCTGCATAATCGGAACTCGTCGCAGCCGCTCTAGACGCGCAGCAGCACACACGAAGAACGCTGTCTCTCGAAGTCGCAGCTCGTGCAGCCTATTTAGCCTACGAGAGTTTCTTTCTTTTTTTGCTTTCTTCCTTTCTTGCACGCGTATTACGCTTCCTTCTCGGTCTGCTTCCCGCTCACCGCGTGCGTATACAGTAACGCGCCGCGCAACCGCTATCATTAACGCGCCGTCTGGCGGATAAATTAGGGAGCACCTAACGCGCGCGCGTACACACACACAGACACCGCCGCGTTCGCGAATTAACCGCATGAAGTGAGTTGCGCGCCGCAAATTCCGCGGGGAGCCACGAAAGTTTTCGCGACGGCGGCTGGCTGAGCTGCATTTTGGCCGGTATGCTTTTGCGCGCTTCATTATTTTTTTTATTTTTTTTTATTGCGTCGGCGAGGCGAGTTATGAAAATGCATGAGAAACACTGGTTTCCTCCTCTGCCAGCGAGTCCTTTCTTATATATATATATACACACATATATCCTTGGCGCTGGCTAACACTCCCAGGGTTACTTCTAGTAGTAACACATAAGTACCCCAGAAAGTGGATGGGAAGACGGAGCCGCTATAGCTCAATTTGTAGAGCATCGCAAGCGCAATGCGATGACGTGGGATCGTTCTGCAGCTGCGGCAAGTTTTTTCATCCACCGTCAGTTTCATTACAGTATAATTTCTTTATTTCAACTAATAGGTACAAGTAAGTTCCCCTGTGTTGTTGTTGTTGGCTTATGATATGATTATATATATATATATATATATATATATATATATATATATATATATATATATATATATATATATATATAAATATATATATATATATATATATATATAGACACACGCGCGCGTGCGCGCGCTCTCGCTCGCTTTCACCCACAGCTAGTCTCGACACGTCCTCACAAGGGCGCCCTCGGACAATCCGTCCTTGGAGACCGGCATTTCCTAACGCACAGCCCCTTCCTCCTCCTTCTCGTCCTCGCTAGAAGTTTTCACAGCCGACCCGACCGGCAACGCGTATTAACTTTTCCGGTGCGTAACTGACAAGCCCCCCCCCCCCCCCCTTTATTTTTTTGTTTGTTTACGCGCTTGCTCGGGCACGTTCGTCGCCGTGATTCTACCGTGGCGGCACTACTTTTCGTTGTTGTGTTTTCTTTGGTGATCGAAGCGATCCCCCTTCACTGCGCAGCCGATGGCAACACACGCGACACGCTTCCAGCTGATCCTGTTAGGGCTCGCTTCTGCGGGAGGACGCCGTCCACGGAGTCCGAACAACCCGTTCCTGCGACCCCGTAAGCTCCTGGGGAATCCTTTCTTTCCCCGGGCTCGCGCTGGGCGTGCGGGTATTATCCGGCTCGGGTTGTTGCTTGCAGCAGGTGTACCAGCCGAGATGGTTTCACCTTTACTCTCTCTCTCTCTCTCTTTTTTTTTTTTTTTTTGCAGCGTATACGTCTCGTGGATTGACTTGCTTTCCGTACACCGGAAGTATAGCACGCATATCGCGATTCAGAAGCCTCCGTTGGTGTACACGTCACACAGAAACAACCCCTTTCGCGTACTCGTTCCTATCGTTTATTATTATTTTTGTTGTTGTTGTTGCTGCACCTGACGAAGGCTGATGTGCTGCAGCGACTGTATAGGTGATACCCCATGACAGAGCGCTCGGCAACACGAAAGAAACAGGGAGCCTCTGTCGCAAGACTAACTCGTCAGCGTCCGACGGCGAGCCGCTTCCCAGGGGCTGACGCGACGCGTATAGTGCGCACAGGTGAACGTTGTCTAGGCGCATGTAATGCCGCTGAATTGGAGGCTCGTTTCTTGCGAAGCTTAGTGACTGCCGCCGGATATTCGTTCGAGCGACGATAACAAGCTGCACCGGACGCGGCCGCTATGAAGCTCAGACATGCATGCCGCGGCTTTGTTTCGGATTACGAGAGTTCACGCTGCACGCTGAACGATACGTGCCACGATGGGGAGGGGCTTGAACGCTGGGTCGAGTGTTGTAGACAATTTTAGAAAAATCGCAAGTTCGGCGAACGTTGAACGAGGGCTGCAGCGGGATGGGATTGCGCGGCAGTAAAAAAAAAAAAAACGCATCGGTAAGAGAGGGGAAGCTCGGAGAGGAAATGCAGGGAGGTCAACAAGCTCGTGAGCGTCCGATTTGATACTCCTACACAGGGTTTAAATAATAAAAGGTCAGCAGAAGGAGGAAATGAGGGAGAGAGTGAACATTACGTGCACACGGAAGGATGCACAGGAGGGCTATAAACCGTCACTCAGCTCCCGGTGAACTTAAAAAAAAAAAAAAGCTAGGCTAGTGCGCGAATAGCTATTGGCGTCTGAGACGAATGTGGTAACGGTCCTAATATGTTATACTCGGAAAACCTTCCGGAGTCCAGCCGCTTTAACGGTGGTCTTTAGAGAGAGAGAGAGAGACGTTAGACGTCATATTCTGCACAGGTACAAAAAAGGGGCTACATGTTTTCCTCACGTCGACGAGAATCGTATGTCGGACTGTCGGCCGTTACAGTAAGGAAAGACAAAAAAAAAAAAAAAACGTTCGTTAACGCCCCTCCATACTGTCGGCTAGTTAGCACTCGTAACCGTAGCAAGTGGTCGGATACGCGGCCGGCGAACGGAGACACTCGGTTAATATCGGGAATATCTAAATAACATTGTGTATATATATATATACACACACAGGGTGTTTCAGCGAACACTTTCAAAAATTTTTAAAGGTTGCCTGTGGCAGATAGCTCAATTATAGTTTATGAGCCCGTCTACTCGAAGCGGCGGACACTACTTGCACAAAAAGAAAATGAAATGCAAAATTGACTAATTAACCAGAATTCACTAATTAACTTCCTCTCTAATTATCTGATGACCCATATTGCAATTTACAAATTCTAGTAGTAGACTTCGTTAGGCCGATCCGCTTGGAACAAATTCTCAGGACGACACCAGTTTCGAGATATAAATTCCCGAGCATTGCGGAGAAATGCACTGGCGTTCCATTTACTTGTGTGCTCCAGTGCATGAAACGGCGTTTTGTTAACAAATTAACTGGAACGCCAATGCATTTCTCCGCAAGTTCGGGAATTTATATCTCGAAACTGGTGTCGTCCTGAGAATTTGTTCCAAGTGGATCCGCCTTGCGAACTCCCCGGCTAGGACTTGTAAATTGCAATATGGGCCATAATGGAAATATTTAAAAACTTAATTAGTGACTTTTTATTAATTAGTCGATTTTAGATCTAAATGTTCTGTGAAAGTATTGTGCGCCGCTTCGAGTAGACCAGCTCACGAACTAGAATTTGGATATTTGCCACAGGCAACCTTTAAAGATTTTTTGAAAGTTTTCGGTGAAACACACGCACAAACACCCACCCACACACACACTCATATATATATATATATATATATATATATATATATATATAGAGAGAGAGAGAGAGACCCGTCAGTTGCACTTAGCGCCTCGAAGAGGCAGGACATGCGTCGAGTGAGCTTCTGAACAACACGTCGGAATATTGTGGTGAACGTAGTTTAAATCATGGATCCGGGACCTCAAAGAGATGCGACGTACTGTGAACTTTTTTTCTCGCATCTACCGCTAGACCGCCACTGATTACTATAATTTTTTTTTTCACAAAGGACATTCTGCGTTCACTTGGCGGAGAAGGTTGCTTATATTCGCGTAAAAAAAATGAACGGAAATGTTCTGCACTTCTAAACTTTTACGACCCCGGGAATAGGACACTGAGATAGGACCTAAATTACCTATCAAGAAAAATGTCAGGCATAGAGACAGGACTTGTCCAATCCTATTGCTGCATGTTTAGAAAATGTAATCAAGCTATTGTACTGGGAAGGCTTAGGAGTGAAGTCAACGGCGAATATCTCAGCCAACTTCGTTTTACAGATGACATTTACACCGATTGGACTTAAGACCGTTCACCGAGCTAAAGATACTCGGGCCGTGGGCACACCCGTCACTGGCACGAAAAGCGAATCGTGCATTAGTGCAATACTTGAAGTGCACCGGTTTAAGAGACCGTTTATAGTGTCCCTGTGCACCTGTGCATAGTGTCCCGCCCACACGCACCCAGTGCTCACTCTCTCCCTTTTCCTCTTTCTATACCCCTTTCCCCCACCCCCAGTGTAGGGTAGCAAACCGGATGCTCTTCTGGTTGACCTCCCTGCCTTTCCTGTCCTTGCTTTCTCTCTCTCTCTCTCTCTTTGTACTGTTCAGCAACAAGGGGGTTGAATTGCAATAAATGATCTAGGACCTTAACCGAGTAAGTATAACAGTAAGGCTGAAGATTAAGATGCTGAAGAAAAAGGCAATGTTCAACAGCGAGGCAAGGGAACAATAATTCATGATCGCCGATCAGCCTCTAGAGTCTGCGCAAGAGTACTGTCATCTAGGTCAGTTACTCACAGGGGACCCTGACCATGAGAAGGAAATTTACAGAATAAAAATGGATCGGAGTGCATACGGTAGGCATCACCAGATCTTGACTGGAAACTTACGATTATCATTGTGAAGAAAGGTGTACAATCAGTGCATTCTACCCGTGCTAGCATATGGAGCAGAAACATGGAGACAGACACATGGAGAACTATGAAAGGAAAAACATTAGGCGTAATTAACTGGAACGCCAATGGATTTCTCCGCAAGTTCGGGAATTTATATCTCGAAACTGGAAGGCAGGAAGAGAGTGGTGTGGATCAGAGAGCAGGCAGCGATAGCCGATATTAGAATTGACATTAAGGGAAAGAAAATGGAGCTGGGCAGGCCGTGTAATGCGTAGTGTAGATAACCTGTGGATCATTATAGTTAGAGGATACGTGCTAAGGGAAGGTAAGTGCTGTCTAGAATGGCAGAAAGTTAGGTGGGGTGATTAAATTTGGAAATTTCCAGGCGCAAGTTGGAATAAGCAAGACAGGGGTAATTGGAGATCGTTGGGAGCATCCTTCGTCCTGCTGTGGAGGTAAAAATATGATGATGATGATGATGATGATGATGATGATGATGATGATGAATTAACTGGACACGAGTAGACGCTGTTACAATGGATGAAGTCACAGCTAGCGAGCTGCTGTTTTGAACTCCTGGGGCGGTATTCTCGGGCGATCGCTCGCCTGCGGCGGTAGTTTTACTTTTGTGACATTTTGCCGGACTCACCCATCTTCTCAAACCATCTCCAAATCGAAGTTCTTCCTACACTCCACCGAACTGAACAGCTAAAGCGGCACCTCTCGGCTAAAGAATACGCTATATGATTGTCGAGAATTACCGTGGTGTGTCAATAAGAGCAGTGGCCACTTCTCTCAAGGGCGGTGCGGTCATCCACGTTCTTGAGTCGAGGTAGAGTGTTGAGTGAAGGGACGTTCTAGAATACGGGGATCAGCCGACGAGAGCCAGTGAGCTTCTTTCTAGTGTTTGCCCGACCCTTGTGCGCATCACATCCAGGGCCGATCTCCGAAAGTGAAAGTCCCAGAATGCGCCTCCAGTGGGCGTGGCCACCCGTCTTTCGCGTTTTTGTGTCTTTTCTGGCTCAGGGCCGACTTACGCCGCACCGGCACGCCGGTGCGCACATTTCGGTTTACACTGCATGTGCGGGCACAGTGTAAACCTAAATTTGTGCACCGGTGTGCTACACGTGCATGTTTTGCGCACGACCGCACGTGTGCGGCACGCGTGCGGTGAGGCATGCCGCTCGAGCGTAAGTCGGCCCTTACCAAGCCACGTGCACCCGGTAAGAGCGGCAAGTTCTCCATTTCCAGAAGCGTATTTCTCTAACACAGCTCGAGTGGGCATTCGTCGTTTGTGTTCGCCTATTGTCACCAACACCGCGGCGCTCGCTGCAGGCTCATCAAGAAGTGTCACAGCTGCGTGCCGAGCTGCAGGACACCAACAGCCGCATCTCCAGCATGGCCGCCGCCGTGCAGATACCGTCGGCGACGGCGGGAAGCCCGGCCTTCCTGTGTTCCAACGCCGGCTACGCGTCGCCGTCTCCTCTGTCCTCTTCTGGTGAACCCCCGCCGCCCCCGGCGCCAATGTCGTCGTCGTGTCCGCCAAACATTCCTCAGCAGATCATACCCAGTCTGCTGAAGTCCTGCCCTCGATGTCAAGGTTCGTGCGCAGTGTGGCTTCAATACTCACTTACTGTACTATATACCTTCTGTAAGGCTAAGTGCAACGAAGCTGTGGGCCGAGTAAGAAGCTTACTTTCAGATAGTGTACATACCGAGCAGCCAAACGTTGGAGCAGCGTCCGTGCACAGATGTACGTTTTGAATACGATGAACGCGTCACAAAAGGCTCGCAAAAGAAACACTGCGTGAGATCCGCACATTTGCGTGCGTGCGTGCGTGCGTGCGTGTGTGTGTGTGCTTGCACTGTTGTGTGTGATATCAAAACTAAAGAAAAAATGACGTCGCTAACGCTTGCCAGAAGTGACGCATGACTCGGAATTCACGACTCCTCGGCATGACCTCTGAGATGTGTGGCTCCCCGCAGCTGCAAGTTGCGGGCTGAAAAATCTCAAAGGCAACGTGCTGGACCTCAAATCCGTTAACCCCCAATAGCAAGCGTCGTCTGCTTAAGTGCTAATAGTGGCTGCAATAAAGAAAACTTTAGACAATTACCATCTCAGCAGCTTTGCCAAGATTGCTTCAATAGTATATATACACAACTCATAGCTAGTTCAGCCAAAAAAATTTTCTTGCCGTTGGAATATTGGGAATTTTGTTGCCGAATGGAGTATTGGTGCTACAGTTGTCACTTTTATTCTTTCTTCCTTTAAATCGACGTCCCAACCTTCTAAATCCTGAAAAAGAAATACTATCAAGTATCAAAGTATCAGAGCACCCTAAACAATTACAGTACTTGTTTCTTACGTCTTACACAAACGCTCATGCGCTTCTATATACCAGATGCTCTTTCTTTCTTTAGGTGCACAAGATTTCGGACAATGCCCTGTGGCGGGTAGCACAATTCTAATCAATTAACGGAATTACACGGTGAGGCTGACATTGCTTTTTTGAGAAATCAAAATGCTTAACCGAATAATTAACACAACTGCGCCAATTGACTCTTTAATTAATTACGTTACGGCAAATAGTAATTTGCGATTTGTAGCCTTAAGTTCGCAAGGCACATCCACTTGGAACGAATCCTCAGGATGGCACTAGTTCTGAAATATTAATTTTCCTAGAGTACTACAATATGCAGTGGTCTTCCAGCTACTTTTGTGTTTAGATGCAGAAAAAAGCATTTTTATAAAAAAGTAATTGCGACAACAGTGCATTTTTACAGCAAGATTGACGGCGCATATCTGGAAACGTATCCTCAGAATTCCAAGTCGATGTGCCTTGCAAACTCACCAGCTACAATTTGTAGATTGTAATATGCGCTCTAAATCAATTAGTAAAATATTTAATTAGTGAAATGTTGTTCATTCCTCAATTACGCATATGATTTCTTGTGTAAGTAATGTCTGCCTCAACGAGTACTTTAGTTCAAGGGTTATATTTTCTTTAATTTGGCGATGCAAACGATATGTTTTTACTTTGGTGTAATATAAAAAAATATTCACCAACCCTCCCCGCCAGGAAAATGGGGGTAAGCGAAGCTTGACCTGCGGGCACCTGACCTTCGTCACGGTTAAGTAACCCACAGGTAACTCAGCTCGGAATCTTCTCGTTGCTATCAGATTGTCTGGGCTCGCGCGGCTCCAACAGCTGGATCGGTGCGCCGACGGCGAGCCCTTTCACGGGCCAGTTCTCGCCGCCGCTCGTCGAACGCTGCCTGTTCCTTGGAGGAACGCTCAACGCGTGGGCGTCCCATCTGTTTTCCGAAACTGCACTGAACAGAAACGAAGCCGGCGCAGCGCGCACGATACCCTTTCCTGTCCTTTCCCTTCCCGGCGGAAGCGGAACCGCTCTGATTGGTTGCGTGCGTGGCGTGAGCGCGCGCCTCTGCAGCTGGAATCCTTGCTAATGACGCACGCTCCGGCGCCAGTGCAGCTGCGCACTAATGAAATCGCCCTTTCTCGCAGCTGCTCTGTTCTGGGAGCAATTGGTTCTTTTTTTGTGTGTGACCACTACAAGGCCTCTTGTGAGCCAATACAAGCTTCGTTTGAAAAAAAGCACCCCGTAATGGGTGAAGGGTAAATCACCCCAGTTTGTCAAAATTAATCAAGAGCCCACTACGGCTGCGTTTCGTAAATCCCCTTTGTTTCTTTTAGACGCTAAACCGTATCACTCAATCGTCAGCAATGGATTCATAGTCAATTGATAATTATTTTCTTGCTTGAAGTTGAACGTCTGTGAAGTGTCTCCGAAGATATCTGGAAATGCTAGTAGAATGTTCTTTACGTTCCATATCGCAAGCCGTGTGGAAAACGGTGTATTTCATCTTCGTGCTGTATTTTTTTTATTGTAAATGACTCATCTGTGCTCGAGAACCAACTACTAGATAGCCGGTTGGTTTCACTTCACCTACCTCAATCATACAACTACGTGTATAATATATATATATATATATATATATATATATATATAAATCTCTTGGCAAGCGCGACTGTGCGTGCTGGCCCATGTGAGCGTTTTATTCCTTCAAATGACAGCGTCCGAAATCGACTCGACGTGGAACTGCCTGAAGGAGTTGCGTCTCTTCAGGCGGTTCCCCATCGAGTCGCTGGCGCTTGACCGCGTGCGCCCGGCCAGGTTGCGAACCTCAGGATCAGTATCCATGGCTTCCGTCTCCTTGATGCGCACGCTCGGTTCGGATTGTCGACGGATACGCATGGCTTGTGCATGCAGTTGCCGATACCCGGGGTCGGCCTTACGGGCAAGATCTCGCTCGCTCTTACGTTCGCCTACGGCAGCCTCTTCTGCTGTGCGCTGCAGCCTGGCCTACCCATGGTGACGGCCGGGAATGCATTGCGTGACGCGCAAAATGCAATGCAGATATATACAGTTCGTCAGGGTAGCATGACGTTCCGCCATCTTTCTTTAAGAAAGGGGCTTTGATCTATTTTTTTTTTTTTTTGCACATCCTAACACGAGCCTGTGTTCACGCTCGCTTGCTGTCTCCGGTAAGCAGGAAAGTTAAATTAAATTAAATTATGGGGTTTTACGTGCCAAAACCACTTTCTGATTATGAGGCACGCCGTAGTGGAGGACTCCGGAAATTTCGACCACCTGGGGTTCTTGAACGTGCACCTAAATCTAAGTACACGGGTGTTTTGGCATTTCGCCCCCATTGAAATGCGGCCGCCGTGGCCGGGATTCGATCCCGCGACTTCGTGCTCAGCAGCCCAACACCATAGCCACTGAGCAACCACGGCGGGTGCAGGAAAGTTCAGTTAATCGCGACAGCCAGGGGTAGTGTCATGACTAACAGACGCAACTTGCGCTTCCAGTGAACTTTGTGCGCATGCGCTGCTCTTGCTGAGCTCGTCGCTTCGCGCCGTTATCAGGCAAACCGACCAGCCAGTCGACGCTGGCGCGGTACTGCGAATGTAAACTGTATAGTGCTTTACACGCAGATGTGTAAGTTGACTTTCCTGCAGTGCGTTTTCGGCGCTCACAGACGAATCAGTGAGACATAGAAAGCCTCGCTTTAACAAACCCCTAACGCAAGCTATAACGTTAACCGTACCAATCATCGATGTTGCAGAGGGCCTGCTAGAAGACGGCTACCGAACGGCGGACTCGGAGCCCAAGGCCGCCGTCAGCGTGCAGACGGACGAAGTGACCACGACGACGACCACCACCTCTGGGGCGAACGTGAACGGAGGCGTCCGCGACTCGGTCGAGGAGGACGACGGGGCAGCCGACTGTCTTCCGCTCGAGGAGCGGCTCCAGCGGCTGCAGGAGGACAAGCGGCAGCTCGCGCAGCACAACCTGAACCTGCAGAAGGAGCTGGACGAGCTCAGGGCCGCCCAGGCGAAGCAGAAGCTCTGCGCCCTGGAAGAGCACGACCGGATGCAAGCGGAACTCAGCAGTGCCAGAGACGCCCTGTCAGGTATGCGTTGCACGACTTCTTTTAGACTCTGTATCTGCGACCGTCGTTATTTGTTCCCTGTTGTCGTTGTTTTCTTTAGCTCTACTTTAAGGCTTGACAAGAGCGGGGGCTGCATCACTACTATGGTTGTTATAGAGGCATAGCCACTGTGGCAGCCAAAGCCATAGCCACGATAAGTGCTCCCCCACTCGGCTACGCGAGCTCTCAAAGCCCGAGCTTTATACCACGTGCGCGCGTTGGTTCGCGGAAAAAGGCACAGAAAATGCGCGCTCTAAATTCTAGTGTAAGCAGAGGGAAACGATGTCGCAGCTCGGCAGACTTTTTTGTTCTCTGACTAGAGTCCTTCTCGGCGCAGTCGGCGCGTACAAAGTGGCGATTTCCAACTTCCTGCCCCGTTTAAGCTCTTGTTAGGCTCTGAAAAGCGTGCTTCGGAACCTTTCCAAGCGTCCTTCTTTCTCTTTTGTCACTTTCGTTCGCTGTCCTCTTACGCCGTTGCTGGACTCTTAAGCTTCCCGGAACACTTGGAAGAACCGCTTTTACGAACTGTGATGTCCGCGGCTACTGCTGTTTTTTATTGCCCATTTAAACTCCTGTTAGACTCCGAGCAAGTTAAGTTTAGGGGCTCTATAGGGAGCCGTCTTTCTCTCTCTTTCCATGTTTTCTTCAACAAGGTTTGATTTTGGTTTGCTTTCGAGTGCACGTTGGGTACTTCTTGGAAGGAGCAAAGGTGTTTTCTTATTGAGCGTTGGGGATTGAGCGTTGGGAAACGCCGTTCGTCGTTTCTAAGAGAGCGCACTTTAGAGAGTCTCATTCTGGTTTGTTAATTATCTTCCCACCGTTGTAGTTAGCGACGCGAAAACCATCGTCTTTTGAGACACCAAATATCACTTTGAACGGCGGGGAAAGACGGAGAGCTTTTCTTGCGTACCCACGGTGGAAAGTAACTGTCAGTTTTTTATGGCTCTTGGTGAGTGTACCGTGAACTGCTAATCCGGCAGTGTTTTGTGACTCTAACTTAAAGCTTCGCATTAACCCTCGCGGTACCTGACCCGCCTCGGGGAATAAGCTGTTGCGACGCTCCGCTACAGACCAGAAAGCCATGGCGCCACCAATCATAGGAGGCCGAAAGGGGGGTAGGGGAAAGAAAAATGCTCTAGTAGGCTGCGAGAAAGCCGGAATGTTAAGCATAAAAAATGCCCCCTATTAGCTGCCCGGCGACGGGAAAGGAGTAAATGGATCAAAAGTGAAAGGAGGGGACAGTAATTATAAATGAGCAAATGAACGTAAGTCGGTGCGTAAATAACTGATCTTTTATGCATCGTGCTCACAGCTTATCTGGCAGGCCCGTAGACCACGGAAGGCGAACGACTGTTCTAGCTGGCCTCAGCGCAGATATCCGTTGTGGCCATTGTCCCAATATCTTTTGTTCTGGCATTGACCGCGTTGGTCGAGTGCATCTAGTGCGGTGCGCATCACTTGCCTCTCCGTTCTGTGTCGTGTAGCGTCGGCGAATATATGCAGTGGGCCCGCGACTGTCTCGTCAAAGCCGCAAGCGTCACGGGCATACGGCTGTCGGCTACTACAAGAACAAAACATGCGACCTAGCAAAGCGCGGCACCAAATCGCAGACATTACAGCTGTGTTTCATCACCCCGTGGTAGTCCAAGTGGAAGACACAGCTGAAGATTGAGTGTCAAGGGAAAGTAAATAAATTTTGTCAGATGGTGATCTAGCTTATCCTTACAAAATATGCTCTGCACAGCCCACTTCTGGACCTTCTCCAGGGTTGCAATACATTGATCAAGATCATTTAATAAAATAAGTAATGCGATTGATTGATTGATTGATTGATTGAGTGATTGAATGATTGATTGATTGATTGATTGATTGATTTAGTAAGTGATGGCCGTTTGGTCTATACTCAAAAGTAATATGTAGGCTCTGTTGGAATCGATAGGCTCGCTGCGAGCAGGATGATCTACAAAAGCCTTAATTCCTCGTAACGCAAGCCACGGTCGGCTGCGTGGTCATTTTGACGAATAACCTCTCTCTCTCTCTCTCTCTCTCTCTCTCTCTCTCTCTCTCTCTCTCACACACACACACACACACTCTCGCGCGCGTGCAGCTCTGAAGCAGGACCGCAAGCGGCTGAAGGCGGAGAAGTTCGACCTGCTCAACCAGATGAAGCAGCTCTACGGCACGCTGGAGGACAAGGAGAAGGAACTGCGGGACTTCATACGCAACTACGAACAGCGAATGCACGACAGCGACCACAGCCTCAAGCAGGTGCGCGAACTACGCCTCCCTCGTTCGTGTGCTGTCGTGGCAAGCGCGTGAGTTGTTCGAACCGCGCTTTACTTCTGAGTACCTCGCCAGGAGGCGATACATCGTGAAGTGCAATCAGTGGAGACATATTGGCGATCGCAAGAAATGGGAAATCGGGCAGGTCATGTGATGCTTAGAAACAGACAACCGGTAGTCTACTACTAGAATTACAGAATGAGTGCCATGGGAAAAAAAATTCAGTCATGTACGTCAGCAGGCTATATTAGGCAGTGTGATAAAATTTGGAAATATTCGGGCACAGGGTGGAGACAGCTGAGGAGAAAAGAGAGGAGGAGTGTTGCTTGCTGCAGGCGGGCCTAGCCTTACAAAAGTTGCCGGCAATTCCTCCACCCAAACGCCACCAATTGAACGCGCGATGCGGTCTGAAACACTTCGCGGTCCAGCTTACAACACCGTTTATCGAAAACAAGTTGACAGGGAGCCCAATACGTTGCGTGTCATCCAAACCACGACGACCCACACGGCTCGTCATTCACTCCCCAACCCTGTATAAAGGAGGAACTTTAGGTGGAGCCGAAACGCTTCCCCCCTAAATATCCAATGTGCTCGCGGGGAACAAAATATAACTTGCATTTGAGCGCATGTGGGGCCGTCTTGCGCTTGAGCTCATCTAATAATTTCTCACCTTTTGCTTCAAATTCAGGACACTTTAGCACGTAATTCTCAATGTCGCCAAGAGCTTCACAATGTATACACGACGTTGATGGGCCACGTCTTGTCTTTCCCATCAAGTCATAGTTTTGCGCTGACCTTGTACAGATGCAATGTAGAAGTAGGTTAATAGGAGGGGTAATTGAAGATAGCAGAACACAGGGCTTCAACAACAGCGATATACATTGTCACTGCAAGGCCCGCAATATGCTGCAGGCATGTAGTCGCCTCATTATATAAGGTGTCGATCCCAGCTAACGTTAACCAAGATTTCAAAGAAAAAAGATTGTTTAAAGAACAAAGTGCAAGATATAACTTTAAGATACAATTATACATTATAGGTCTGACGACCGGACACCGTAGGTCTTATAATCGTACCTTGCAACGTGTTTCCTTAATGATATTTTTGTTTTTGTTTGGATAGCTTGAATAACTTTAGCTAGGACACACGGTAGAAGAGCTTGTTCTAGCTCGCTTGCTCATGTTAGGCATACTCCACCTAAGTCAAAGAGACGTAACGAATGAAACTATATAGAGCATCGACCTGCGTGTGCCTTGTTGCGTAGTCTCCCCAAAGAAAACCCGCACAGAGGGTCGTGCGCGTTTGCTTCGTTCTCTGCTTGTGTCCTTTGTCGCCCGCGGTGTTTTCGACCGTGCTGAACAGGGTTGGCCGGCTGTCCCACGTGGTGTGTACTCGGTTACGGCGAACCCCAACACGAGGGTTATGATTTGGGCTTGTTGGTATATATGTCATCACGAATGCCGTTGAGAGGGGACATTCTGTAAGTATCCACCTTGTGGACAGGTCCATATCATCCGTTGCTCAAGTGCTGATTGGCTGTGGGCACCCGTCGCCTTCTGAAGCGTACCCCGGCCAAGCCAATCAGAATGTCAGCAGCATAGGGAACGGACGTGTCCACTGGGTGGGCACTTACAGAATACCCAGCCCGGTATAGCGCAACAGTCAACAGTCAGCCAGCGCTGTCTCGTTCTTCATCTGCGTGTATGTACAGTCGCACGCATGCAGTAAATGAGCTGCAACACGGTACCCGCGGTTGAAGGGGCCCCAATACTGCAAGCGGGCACCGACGTACGAAAAATACGAAACTAAATGGCATTCCGATTACTGGTATTTACGAAACCAACTCTTCGCACGTCGGTTCTGCCTCGTATATGGTATTGGGGCGTACTTCGAGCTTGGACACCGTGTTGCGCAGCTCGCATACTCCACGCGACTGCGTCTCGCTGCGCTGAGCGCCCTTGTTGCAACGCGAGAGCGTCGCTTGATGCACGGCTGCGACGTACGTCCCAGCTGGCGCAGGAGCGAGAGGAGTGCGACCGCGAGCGCTGGAACCTGCTGAAGCACGCTCGCGACGAGGCCGAGCGCAGCGTGGCCCTGCGAGCACAGCTGGGCATCAAGGAGGCGCACATCAAGCAGCTCCAGGAACAACTGCAGCAGGTGTGTGTGTGTGGCTGCGCGTATACCACCCGGAGCAGGGCGAAGGAGTGGCGCGTTTTGTGTCGTCGAGCTGAATGAGGGTGGACGGAAACTATGTGGACAGGACAAACGTGCCGTGTCGTTTGCTCCTTTTACCGCATATACCCGGGGAGCACGCTGAGGAGGGTATCTGTCTCCCTATCTCGGTTATTATCAGCACATGAACTTAAGGTATTTATTTGCGAGTTAAGAGACAGGAAGGGAGAGCGGTGTGGTTCGGAGAGCAAATAGGGATAGCCGATATTCTAATTGTCATTAAGAGAAACAAATGGAGCTGGGCAGGCTATCTAATGCGTAGGTTAGATAACCGCTAGACCGTTAGGGTTGCAGAACGGGTGCCAAGCGCAGGGAAGCGCAGTCGAGGACGGCAGAAGAATAGGTGGGGTGATGAAATTAACAAATTCGCAACGAGTGGTTGAGTACTAGTGAGAGAATTTAAATGAGCACAGCTTTCGTCATCGGGCAAGTGCTTGGATGTCTCGGGGGAGTCTCTAATCATGTCCTGCATTTACCTCAGTTTTTCGATTACTAAGGCCCTGTTCGCGATAATATTGACGCCTTACAGATTCCCAAGCACTAATATATCACTTTAGCTTGACTTAATATTTGCCTTTAGTGTCCCTTTAAAGAAGCGCAGCGCACACTCGTCAACAATGTAAAAGACCACGGAAACTGGTGCGTATACCTAGTGCTATACTACATTCTTTAGGCATGATCCACACGCTGGCGTATGCTGACCACCTGCCGCGTTCATTCGCGCTGAACCAGGACAATATCGGTCATCAAGCACCTCTGTGAAGGAGAGTTCAAAAGCCACTACTGCAGTATCTCTATGAAACCGTTCCGCATGCTTATGTTTAGCTTCGTACTGACGTCATGTCGCGTGGCAAACCAAGCGGGGAGAAAAAAAAAGGCCACTAGGCAACAAATGTTGGCAACTAACGCAACTAATTTTTTTTCTTTTGATCTTTTGATTCTTTAGTCTTTTAATATTTTGATCTTTGAATTTAATATTTTAATCTCGAAAAATAGAAACCTGAACACAGAAAGAAATAAATAAAAAAGGCACTTGTACGCAGGTTCAGGAAAAGCTGACGTACCTGTCAGACGTGGAGAGCCTCCAGGGCGTCGCTGGAAGCAGCAATGGCTTCCAGCAAGGCGCGCTGTCTCGACGAAGCTGCCGCAGTCCTGCTGTTGGAAGCGAGCCGCCCGTGGTCACCCTGGGATACGACTCCAGCCCCAGCCACCACGGTACGGACGAGTCAGTTTCGCGTCTCCAAGCACACGCGTGGCATGTTGCACAGGCATAACTAGCAGACACGCTCTTCTGCTTCGTCAACAACAAGGGAACTATTGAAAACCCGACCACACATTGTTTAGTCTGGTTCCACTAAAGCAACACTTTGTTTCTCTTGCACCTTCTTCAGTGTACATACCGGGGTGATTAAAAGCGACCGCCTACTGTAGCTAGTATGCGATTCTTCATTTCAGTGATTAGCTATATAGGTCTCCTATCACCAGAGGTTTATTTGACGGCTGCGAGCTCCAAACGCTCACGAGCGTATTACTAGCATGGCCTGCCTCCCGGCAAGCCACATTGATAACCGCGAATATAATTTTATTGATTTGTAATTAAAGGATTTGCAAACTGAAAGCATGCGCAGAAAGCCGGAGAAACAATGAGGGTATACCTTCAGTGCTTTCGTCAGTGTTTTTTTTACTGTAGTCAGACATCACGAACATTTCTGTGGCTCCGTACACGACTGAAGTAGGGCACCGCATGGAATGAAAGGGCATTCACGGTGCTGCCACTCTGTCCTTCCGGTGTAGGAAAGTTGCTTGCGCATATCTTTACGACGATGTGCTCTAAAAGCCTTAATAACCTTCTTTCCTGAAAGCGATACTGTATTCATGAATCAACAGCTAGCGTGTCATTGTTTTATTCTGTCTGTCTGTCTGTCTGTCTGTCTGTCTGTCTGTCTGTCTGTCTGTCTGTCTGTCTGTCTGTCTGTCTGTCTGTCTGTCTGTCTGTCTGTCTGTCTGTCTGTCTGTCTGTCTGTCTGTCTGTCTGTCTGTCTGTCTGTCTGTCTGTCTGTCTGTCTGTCTGTCTGTCTGTCTGTCTGTCTGTCTGTCTGTCTGTCTGTCCGTCCGTCCGTCCGTCCGTCCGTCCGTCCGTCCGTCCGTCCGTCCGTCCGTCCGTCCGTCCGTCCGTCCGTCCGTCCGTCCGTCCGTCCGTCCGTCCGTCCGTCCGTCCGTCCGTCCGTCCGTCCGTCCGTCCGTCCGTCCGTCCGTCCGTCCGTCCGTCCGTCCGTCCGTCCGTCCGTCCGTCTGTCTGTCTGTCTGTCTCTCCGTCTGTCTGTCTGTCTGTCTGTCTGTCTGTCTGTCTGTCTGTCTGTCTGTCTGTCTGTCTGTCTGTTCAATTGACTTAAATAATTGTGTTTAATTGCAGGAACTGCAGAATACGCAATTTTCTTACTGCTTTGTTTTTGTATTTTTTCTAGATTGACTGTCTGTAAGCATATATTTACGAAATTCGCTTGATACTGCCGAAACATTTTAACACCATCTCATGTTATCGCCCTTCGATAATTGAACAACCGATTGTTTTCGTAGAAGCTGGAGACACGATAGTTAGCATTCATTCTGATTTCATCCGAATAGATCACTCACACTCTCTATACTGGCAGCATACGGTATAATTGACATCGCTAAACGGCAGCAAACGTCGATTATTTCGTTCCTTTATAGAATACATGATAGGTTCCTCTTTACCGATGAAAAAAAAAATCGCTAAGCCCGAGAAGACGCCGTCAAAATCCATCACGTCACGACGTGCTCGTGCAGGTGTAGTATAAGTACTTCGAGGAGGCGTGACCGCCCATCTTGCGCCTTTTCTGGTTCACCGAGCCTACACTAACGGTAACGGTGGCTTTTTATGAATCACATAAGGGTAATTCACTGAAGGTAGGTTAAAACTGCGCAAAATATGAAGACAGCGAAAGAAACAAAGAACACACCACGAGCACCACCACCACTGCGCTCGTGGTGTGTTGTGTGTTTCTTTCGCTGTCCTCGTTTTTCGCGCAGTTCTAACCTACCTTCAAGTATGAACCAACTAGCCCTCAAGAACGTCCTACTAAAGTAATTCACTGATGCAGCACAAATTATATTTTCTCTTTAGAGTCCGTCTGATAAGCGTTTCGTCCCCTCTTCTCTCCTCTTTTTCCTGCGCCCTTCCGTCGACCGGCAGCGGCGAGCAGCGGCAGCGGCGCCATGGACAGCCCCAAGAAGTCGCCGGTGTCGGCGGCCTCGGCGTCCGCGCTGCCGGGCCTCTCGCGATCCGCCGAGGAGATCTACCAGAGCAGCGGCTCGTCGGACGCCAGCACGCCCCGGGGCGCCCCCGGAAAGCCCAAGAAGCGCCGAGACGGCCGCTCGCCCTGGGGTTCCATCTCCCGGGTGTTCCTCAGGGCGCGCCAGAGGAAGGCGCTCGAGCCGGCGCTATACGGCACCACGACGGGTGGGTGTGACGTGTACGGCTCTCTTGGAGGCTGTTGCTGAAAGAGCCTTTCCAGCCGAATATTTTGATTATACTCTATTCAGAGATAATGAATCAGAGATAATGAATGCAAAGATTATAATCTATGCAGAGATTCCTCGAACTCGAGGAATCAATGAACGACAACCACGTGTACACTCGGAAATAATTTATGACGCTTGCAACTGACACTCCGAGCAAGCCAGTTAGTTATAGTTGACATCGCTGGGGGTTTTCTCGAAGAGAATGGTGCGCTAGGTAAAGATGCGTTTCTGACTTTACCGGCTGCGCTCCGTTTCGCCCTAACTTGGCAAACGGCGAAGGCTGTGTGAGGCCTCTGCACTCCTCGCCGAAGAGAGCCATCCGCTTCTTAACATAGCTCGTGGAACATAGTTCGCGTGTTAATTAGTTAATTAGATAGATAGATAGATAGATAGATAGATAGATAGATAGATAGATAGATAGATAGATAGATAGATAGATAGATAGATAGATAGATAGATAGATAGATAGATAGATAGATAGATAGATAGATAGATAGATAGATAGATAGATAGATAGATAGATAGATAGATAGATAGATAGATAGATAGATAGATAGATAGATAGATAGATAGATAGATAGATAGATAGATAGATAGATAGATAGATAGATAGATAGATAGATAGATAGATAGATAGATAGATAGATAGATAGATAGATAGATAGATAGATAGATAGATAGATAGATAGATAGATAGATAGATAGATAGATAGATAGATAGATAGATAGATAGATAGATAGATAGATAGATAGATAGATAGATAGATAGATAGATAGATAGATAGATAGATAGATAGATAGATCGATCTTCGAATGACAAAGCTTACTTCGTTATTCGTCTTCAGTCGCTATCATATATCCATTGTCATACCGTTGCGGTATTGCCATCATCGTCATTCTAGCTTCCTCATACTGTTTTCTTCATACCATCGTTGTCATCACATCGTCCTCAAGTTGTCGTTGTCACGCTGTCATCGTCATAGCGCGTTTGTCGTTCCATTGACATCATTTTTTTTTCATCATTCCATCGTCGTCAGTGCGTCGGCGTCATGCAGTCATGCCTTCGTGAGCAGGAGGAGAGAGAGCGAGAGAAACAAACAATAATATGCTGGAGAAGCTGTCCTGGCTGATCACCTGAGAAAGAGAAAAGCGTGGAGGGAAAGCCAAGGAGGTTATACTGTACACTGAAGGAAATGTAAGGGCAACTTAAAAATGGAATGAAAAACGGAGGTATAAAGAAAAGGCGCGAAATAAAATAAATAAAGGAGGTCTGGCGTGCTAGTGCAAGTATTGGATGATGATTGCGATGTACACAGGGATTACATGAATACATAAACAACATGTGTGCAGTTACAAACACACCACATGCACGATATAAATATTTACAGACTTTAATTAGGGCTTGCTGCCCGCAAGAACATCAACGGCGCTTTCTTGGCGCGCAACGCACAGGTGGCGCTTGGCCACGGGCCGAAAATGTGCCGCCGTTGCCATGGGCGATCATGGCAAGCGAGTGCCAAAGCAAAGTATGACTATACCGGAGTATGTCGCATATAACCGAAGCAACGGAAGTCTCACAGTGGCCGTTATACATGTTAAGTAAGCGTGACTTCATAAATGCGGGTGTGTCGCTACTCTGCTCGAAGGCTAATCGTATTACCGTCGACAGTCATCGCGAAACAAGTTCTGCTGCGGGCCGAAGTCCGTGGGAAAGTCATTGGGAAAGTCACGTGGCGTTCTACCACGATACTATTGGCCCTGATGTAATCTCGACCGGGTGAGGTGGGCCTTCACCGCAGGAATCAGGAAACGACGACGAAGCCGGGCATAGTGATGATGAAAAAAAGTAGAAAAGATTGTATTCACTTCATTGGTACATGAATGTGACCCTAATCTGAGTCTCGAGCTGTCTCCTTCAACACGTGGGCCAGCACGGCCTTAAATAACCACTGGTGGTCATGCCGTCGTCGCTGTCTTCTTCCGGAGTCTGCGGAGTAGTAGTGCTTTTCGCCGTCCATCCTTTTGTGGCAGCTTGTGGAAAGCGGGGGGGGGGGGAGGGGACTTGTTGCCTTTTAGTTTGCCTTGCATTCTTTTATGTCAGCTCGGAGAGTGGAGGGGGCGCCTTCTTGCCTTTTTGGTTTGTCTTGCATCCTTTTATGTGAGCTCGGGGAAAAGCGTGTCGTCGATTCGGAGAAGAGGGCAATCATGTCGACGTGGGGAAGCTCGCCTGAACGCCTCTCACACCCGGCAGGTAGATCATAACAACATGCAGAGAATATTTTCACTCTAGCCAGATCTAGAGCGAAGGCTATTCAACAAATTCGATACCGCATTCTGTGACGACTCGATGTCTAGAAATGCACTTCTTCCAGGTGTTGGGTGGAAGGAATGCCAAGAAATTCTGTGGTGATTTAGCGGTAAATGCGAGAGAAATGAGTTAGCATTACGTCGCACCTCTTTCAGGTCCTAGATCCACGAGTAAAACAGCTTTCACCGAACGTGGAAGCTGTTGTTCAAGGGCTCGTGCGACACGTGTCCTGGCTCTGCGAGGAGCGAAGTTCAACTGACGCTGGTCCTGAGCAGACGTACGTCAGTGAGGCGCGCAAGCAGGCACGCACGCATGCACACAGACCTCTAACATGTCACCGGCTTCCCACACTTCCACACTCCTAATGCAAACACCTTAAAAGTTGAATTTGTGTGAGATCTATGTTCACTCTATATTATATATAGAGTGAACTCTCTCTCTCTCTCTCTCTCTCTCTCTCTATATATATATATATATATATATATATATATATATATATATATATATATGTATGAGGACCTGAGCAACAGTAGTGTTCTATGAATGCTGGTTCGTCAGCGAGTAAAGGAAGGCTGTCGTTCCCTGTACTCACCTTTCTTACGCACACCGCCATCGTGTTTAAGCTGTACAGGAAGATATTCCCTCCGAGAGAATTCGGTGACGGAGCAGTGCTACGTACAGTTTGATACCGCGTGGATTAAAAACAAAAGTGCATATGCCATCCACGTACGTTACAATCCGAGTCAACGCTCTGCATTCGTCTTGCGGTTATATGCCATTTAGTGGAGTCGATCGAAAGTCGGCATCAGTAGGGATGGTGTTCCTCCCTCAATGGCCGATTACATACATATGGGGTGGTAAACCTCTACGGCACTTCTATCTGGACCGATGCTGCGGGCAGCGTATTTGGCCGGCATGACTTCTTGTCTTTCCTTCTCGTCATGTTTTTAAGGCGTAGTGTGTTGTATACATTATCGCGGCATTAAAGTGTTCGACGTGAAAGAGAAGTACTCATACTCAAACACAAAAAGTAGAGATGCTTGGTTGTCGCTTCCGAAAATCTTGGTTCGAGTTCAATAGCCTTCCTAAAGAAAGTATAATCAGAAAAAGTGATAAGGTGTCGGCGGTAACTTTTCCGTGTTGATTTATCTTTCCTCCTAATGGTCCTGGTGTCCAGGCCCGGAGTCCTCGCCTCAGCACCACAGCCACCACCTGCAGCTCCAGCAGCAGCGGCAACGGTGCTCGTGGTCTCCACAGGGTGGCGCTGGTCCCAGCCTGGGCGGTCCTCCGCTGCTGACGCAAGAGGAGGCGGCCGAGAAGCTCCGCCTACTGGAAGAGGCCCAGGGGACGCCCATGGAGCGCTGGAAGGCGCCCACGGTGCTCGCCTGGCTGGAGCTTGCGCTCGCCATGCCTCAGTACGGACCCATGTGTGCCGAGAACGTCAAGAGCGGCAAGGTGGGTGCGCATGCGCGACAAGAGAACGGGGTGGGGTGGGGGAGGGAAGGGAGGGCTATACGTAAAGGCTAAGGAAAGTGGAGGGAGTTAATTATGCAGAACAATATTCGCGCCTTTTCTTTCTTTTTTTGCGCAGGATCGGTTTCGGGAAACATTCACAGCAGCGCGTAAACGGCCTGTTCGTTATTGTTTTAATTGTTGCCTTGTTCATCTGGCACGCGTTCACGGGAGACGATTAGTCAGGGTGCGCCTTGGAATGAGGGACCGAGTAATTTTCTTCGATAGGAATACAAGTCGTATTAAAACACAACACGCTAATAACAAAAAATAAAGTCAGCAGACTCAGGTGGACCCTTCTGTTACTAAGGTTCAATTACTGCGAACAGCAGTTATGAACGCTAAACTCCTCGATGCGTTTGCGACCCAGTCATTACCTCCGGAAGATCGCAACTACTTCTAGAAGACATTTATGTACTTCTGTGCTACTTGAAGAACTTCTGAGAACCACTTGATCAACCCCCACTCTCTTGATCGGGCCTGACATCACTTCGTGGAGCTGCTCTTCTGCATACACACACAACGTGTACTCTGCATCGAGTTCGTGGAAAGCGAATGCCGCCTACGCTAGTTCCGATTTTGAGTACTCGTGCAGCTTCAGCAGCATGCCGTTTCCACGCAGCAGGACACGCACGCTAACTGCAGCACCTAATTAAAAAGCATGCAAGCAATGCTCCCGCGCCTTGGTTGGTCACAATAAATGTGCCATACAACTACGACTGATAAGTGCCGGAGCGAAATAAATTCGAGTGACACTTAGTTATCCCTATACTTGGATGAATGCGAAAGCATTGCGACCACCGCGCGGTGCTTAGACCTTATTCCACAGCGCAAGGTCGTGGGTTCGACTCCCAACAGAGGTTGTCGGTTCGAGCGCCCTGATTACCAATCCTAATTAACTGTTCCTAAATAACATCGTACTAATTAACACCAAAGGTCGTGGGTATGAGTACCTCAATTAACTCTATTTTATTCAACCGCGCCCTCATTAACCGCACTTTAATTGACACAAAGGTCGAGGGTACGACCTCTTAAGGTTGTGGGTTCGAGTGCTTTAATTTGCCCTATCTTAATTAACTGTGCCCTAATTACCTTCGCCTTAATTAACACCAAAGGTATTGGATTCGACTCCCAACGAAGGTCGAGGGCTCGCGGCCTTTTTTGTACCACCGCGTGGTCACGCTGCCAACGCCGGATTTTCCGCCTCACGAGCCAGTTAAGGCTTTCGCATTAAAAACTATTCGGTTGCAGGTGGGCATACACGCGCCCGAACTTTCTCAGTGGAGGCGACCGAAAGAGCAATGAACGCCTGGATTGCACAATTCTGTCAGCGATCGCGGCTTAGATTTCCACCTCTTGGGGCTTTTCTTTTTTTCCGTTTATCTTGCGCCACTATTTATTTCCGCTGTCACTCCTCCCTGCTTTTCCGAAGCCCTCTCACCATCTTTACAGGGCTATATATATCGAGCCGACTAATATCGAGGAGGATCGATTGCTCTCTGCCATAGCCGTTAGTGCTGCTCGACACGCGAGACCGGCTCTTCTCGCAGCCATCTTGCACAACCGAGGCGGCAGTGAAAACCATCCGGTGAGAACCGTCGACGACTCGTGCACGTCGCTTGTCGTCTTCACATCCTACGCTCGTCGCTATTGCGGTGCCAGCTTCAGCCCCGCGGACTTCGGGATCTTTCCGTCAGGGCGCAGAGGTGTCACGACGAGGTGACGTGTACGCGAGACGGCTCTGCAGAAGCTCCAGTGTCAACGCGCTGTACCGCTTCCTCGGCTTCTCAGTGACTGAACGGGTCGCATGCCAGGGCGGAGAATGTGATCGCTCATCGGGAAGGAAATTGATTTCAAAGCGCGGCCTCTGCTGGTGCTAGCCAAACTTTAGACCCCGTCTATTTCCTTTCGTTTTATAACTGCATTTAAGGAGATTTTGGTGCCTATGTGTGGCGCCGGTTGCTGCTCCTCTCTGACTTGGTAGATTTGCCCATAATGCTCAGGCCCATCTTGCCTTGCGGCAAGGATTATGGCGCAACCTCTCCCATGGAACGCGAAGAGTGTACTTACTGCCTTCTTCTTTTTTTTTTTCATTTTGAGACCTGACGTCACTGCCCAGGTGAATTTTCACGCCATTCGTTCAGTTCCGTCGCTGGCGCGTGTGGAACTGAGAAGGCACGTAATCGATTACTGGCAGCGCTACATGCATGAAAGCGATATGGAAGCAGTCGGACCATCTTATAGCAAGCAGTGATACAACAAATTACCGGTTATAAAGAAGTAAATCTGACCAGTTTGCCGGTGATACCAGCGAGTAAGCATTGTATGCTTATAACGAATATAGCATATAGCGAAGGTAATTTTGTGTCAAATGAAACTTCGTTATAATAAAGTTTGACTTGTTCAGTTATGACTAATGTCAAATTAGGCCAATTTTCGGCAACAAATGGTTCCATTGCCATAGGCTGTTGAAGGCTTAAGTTACTCAGGACGAGGGTGTGCTGCTAATCAGCAAATCAGGTCTCGTATACTTCATCTCGAAAAAAACTTACCTTACGACGACAGTCTCTGATTGGTCATCGCAGTGAGGCTGATCGCCATAATGAGCGGCGCGTTCCCGAATGCCGGCCAATGAGGAGACCTTACGGGAAGACAGAACAAGACAGCGTTAATTAAAACGTTGATAGCGGCTTTTACGTAGCCAGCCTTATACGAGTGCGACGAATAAGGACTCGAATGTCTCTGTTATATTTAAATACGTAACACCAATAGACAGTTATGAAACGAATGAAGGCACATGTATAATAACTGTGCTCTTTAGTTGAAGTGTAGAAGTAATCGGGGAAAGGAAGAAATAATGAAGCAAATGAAAGTGAAAGAGGACTAAAAAAAAAAGAAACATTTGTCGCCGGTGCCATTCTAACCCGCATCTTCCAGATTACGCGTGCGACGCCTGCACCAATCAGCTAACGCGGCGGTTTTCACCTCGCCCACTTTCCTTGGGTATATTTATGGGCTAGATTGCCTTTGTGTACTGCGCGTCGCTGAGGTGTCAGTGTGCTTCCTTCTTTCAACGCAGATCTTGCTGGAGCTTTCCGACGCCGAGCTCGAAGCTGGGCTGGGCATCACTAACGTCATGCACAGGAGGAAGCTGCGTCTTGCCATCGAGGAGCACCGAGAACCCTCTATATGGTAAGTGGCAAAAAAGCGTGCCTGCTGGTGCTTTGTGTTTTACCTCTCTTTATTTTCCCACGCACTGTCAAGGTGTTTATTGACAGGGTACGCAAGGAGAGAGAGGTCGAACTCGGCGCGGTAACCAAAAACCCTGCGAGCAGTCCGAACCGGCCCCGTGCATAAAGCGCTGGGGATGGGCCTGACTGACCGGCACTTCTTCGTTACGCCACATTTGCCATTATACGTGCCGTGTTAACGCGAATTAAAGCGAATCGGGAACCCTCGTAGGGGAGATATATGTCTCGCAAATATTTGCATTATGTCCGGTCAGACTACTCTCGTCCCTTGCTTCGTAATCTTCCAGTTGTTCTTGTACTTATTTATTTAATAAATGGCTTTTAACTGTAAGGCTCCTTTATTGCCTTTAGGCTCCCACAAAATGACGCCGGCTACTTATCGTCGCGCAGAATTAACACACACGAAAAGAAATGCAAGCACAAGGCGGCGTAGAGTAATAAAAGAAATGCCCTTAGAATAATAACAGTGACATAAGGACGTCCCGTGGTGACACGTAAAACTGAGTGAGGTCACTCCATTTGTTTGTTATCTCCCTTGTTCGTACGTGGTTAGCTCATTTCCGGCAATTGAGGTATGCGTTTGTAAACCCCTTTGCATTCCACTTATCCATGGTGCTAGGTCACGCCCAATGTTTTTCGTCCCGTGGGCTCTCGAAAGCGGGATGCCCACGCAGCATACGCCGTCGTGAGGAGATCGGGCGGCTGCGTCCGCTATAGGTCGTTTCCATGGATGCCGCAGTAACTATAAGCAACCGCAGAAGTGTCCTCGCATCTTCTTTGTCAACGGCGCGACGATGTACTTGCCTGATGTCTGCGGCCCGTGGCATATGGGACGCAGTAAGGAGTGTAAACACTCTGGAGAACTACATCGAAGTCGCAGAAGGTTCCCTTCGACCGAATTTACACCTTCGTCTTCCGTACGGCGTCTTGCAACTTGATGGTACCCTTCTAGCTCGCCCAAGCTTGGAGGAACATTTCTTAAATGTCTGTCGTCGGAGTGGGCTCTTTGTGTCTTTTGTGGATGCAGCGAAACACGCCGCACACCTTTTTCGTGAGTGCACTCGTTCGAATCCCGAAAAAAGCATCGCATCTCGGCCAGCCGGACTCGCAAAAGTGAAAACTCTTGGCCACTGGCTTACACAAACATGGGCACAAACGGCTGTAGATGAACTGCTGTGCCCATTTGCGCACATTTTCACACATTTGCACTTCGCATACGTCTGCACATAACTCTGCACTGTGTCTTTCCTTTACGTTCGTATTTTTAAAATTAAATTATGGGGTTTTTATACGTGCCAAAACCACGATCTGATCATGAGGCACGCCGTAGTGGTGGACTCCGGAATAATTTGGGCCCTCTGGGGTTCTTTAACGTCCACTTAAATCTAAGTACACGGGTGTTTTCGCATTTCACCCCCATCTAATGCGGCCGCCGTGGCGGGGATTCGATCCCGCGACCTCGTGCTTAGCAGCCCAACACCATATCGCCAGTAAGAAACCGCGGCGGGTGTTTATCTATTTCTTGCCGGCAATGCGCGCATGCTGGATGGTCTCCCTTACCCGAAAAGGGGACTTGCTAGTTGTTTTTGATTGTTGATGTTGAGCTTCCCGTGCACGAGGTTGATCGGTTGATTAAACCCATATCCACACACCAGGCGGTGGATCAAAACCTTCGTTTGACTTCACCGACTGCATTTACATCGCCGCCCCTCGGTGCTTCAACGACGCCCATCGGAAATTTATTCAGGCTGATTTTACCAAAGCTTATTCACATTCTTAATGGCGGACAGCGCCATTTGTAACGCATGCGACGCAGGAGAAGCGTTAAAGCCCCTAGTTGTGCGACCGCCCGACGCACGAGGATCAGAGGCCCTCTTTTTGGACAGCTGCAGGGAAATTAAGGTTATTCAACTACAGACCATCTTGCAGAAAGCAGGTTCGGGAACGTGGCCTCGTGTTTCTGCGATGTGTAAAGGCCCAAGATTGCTGCTGCATTCCTTTAGGTGCGCCAGCTGAAAATGGCCGCTTGTGACCAACTGAAATGTGAACGCTTCAGCGCGTGTGTGAATGCGTGCTGCGAACATTTCTTTCTTTTTCTCTCCTCCTTCTAATCTCCCAGTCTCATTTCCGCAATGCAGGGTAGCCAACCAGGCTCGACCTGGTCGACCTCTCTATTTCTTTCTTTATCATTTCTCTCTTTCCCTCTCTCCGTGCTGCTTGAAAACACGCTCCAGTGCTTTCGAGTAGAGGCGCCGCGAGGTGCCGGGTGCAAGTGTACTAGCTCACAAATTGCGAAAAGAGCGTTCCTAAAGCTGAGCGTCTGCTTCGCTCGACGCGTGGTGACACATACCGGCTTGGCATGGCAGGAGGCGGTCGCGCAGAGCAATTGCGCCTCCGTTTATGTCGACAAACTAAAACCCACCTGGGGCTACGGTTTCCCACCGCCGTCCCTCAGTGGGTGGCTCCACGCTCCACTCTGTGATGTTGGCGTGGATTTTCAAGTGCAAATAGCGCTTGGTAATGCGAAAGTTTTAACCCCGAGAGAGGCTTACAGAATGCGTTAATATAACTCTACAGCGTTCTCGACGTCTGCGAGGCGATCGCCCAACGTACTCCGCGCGTTTCACGCAGCCCGTACCCCAAGATGTGCCTGGTGACGCACACTTGGGTGTGCGGCGAGTGGCTGTCCAGCCTGGGACTGTCCGCGCACGCGGACAACTTCCGCGCGCAGCTCGTGGACGGCCGAGTCCTGGACACTCTGAGTCGGCGAGACCTCGAGAAGCGCCTGGGGGTAAGTGCGCGTCCGGCTGTGTGTATCTATAGTATAGCGAATACTGAACGTGGTGTCCGCGTTTCGAGAGAGGAGGAAAACATTTAATGTGTCTTCAATAGAACGCTTATGCGAAGGAAATATGTCGGTTACCTATAGAGAAGCAAAGAGTGGAAGGAGGAGGGAAGTGTGTGACGTCTCAAGCGAAGAGGAGTAACGAAGGCGAGAGAGTACCGCGCGACTAATCGCGTGGCACTTTCTTCCTGTTTCGCGGGCTTTCTTTCACGAGTGGAAAAAAAAAAAACTCTTATGTATAGCACGCACTGAGCAACAGAAAGCTGGATCGGGAATTTTGCAGCGTGGTCTTCAAATTTCTCATCGATATTTCTGCGCTGAATATAATAGTTGACAGGTTAATTTATAATAACTAATCAGATAATTTCGTGAAATATAATAAAAATAGTGTGACCTCCCAGCGACGAAACATTACCTTGTTTTCTTGTTTGTTTGTTTTTTGCACCTACGTCGCAGTGACATATTTCTTTTTCAATTTTGGCACAATAAGTTACGTGGGACACATGGTATATATAGAGCACTGCACACTGATATGCCGAATAAAAATGCTGTAGGTTTAACCTCCTATTCCACGCTATTCGCTTTAATTTGCCAAAAGGAAATCCCGTCTCACGCCTGTCCCCGACACGGGATACACCAAGTGAGCAGTATATTCTTGATCATTTGTCGAGCGTTAGTTTCCCGAATCAATCGCGTATTCGCTTGTGGGAGCGCTTTCCAAAAGCTCGCGCTTGCCCTGGGAGAACAAAAGAATAGAGGCCGCGCTCTCGACCACACGGCTATATTCCGAGGAGAAAGAGCACCAAATGTAAGCACTAATTGGGCGGTCCCGAATTCGCTGACGTCGGAATACCCCAGACCACGTCCTTACCTCGAAGAAAGAAGCCTAGACACGAGATTCCAACCTTTGCGATCTGCTTCAGCGTTCTGAAAACATGCATTTGATCTTTTGAATACATCCTTTCGAAACATGCTTTTGAATAAGTAGCGCTCACTCTCGGCGGAAGAAAAGTTAGTGCCGCGTAGCTTTCGAGAAAAAGGTCTTCGGTCTTTCTGTTTTGTTGCCTCAGAGCTCGCCGGTTTTCCTGTTAATGAGCATGGTTTCGGAATGGCCGCCTCGCAGATGGCGAACCGACACGAGCAGACGTCGCTCCTGCGAGGCGTCCAGCTCCTGCGCGCCCTGCGGTTCGACCTGCGTGCGCTGGCGCACAGGCGGGCGCACTGCCGGCACCTGGACGTGGACCCCCTGGTGTGGACCAACCAGCGATTCATCCAGTGGGCCCGGTCCATCGACCTCGGGGTGAGCGCGCGCTCTGTCCCACATATCCTGAAGCGACTGGGCATTCCAGACGTGAACGAGACAATCCACGCTCATATAAATACGGAGACGTGTCCCAACGTGGGAGAAGAAAGGGGGGTTGTAACCGAGGGGCCCGGATTTTTCTTCCGATATAGGAGGGACACACACACCGCTTTTGCAGTCGTTGTCCCAGTGTTTGTATGACGCGCACTTTTACATGCGACGGCGCGATTTGACTTTCGTCGTGTTTTCTCTCTTTCTTTCTTCCTTTTCGTGTTTTGTTTTTTTCGTGCATATGTGTATGCTACTGGTTGGTGTCGAGCTGAAATGCAAATTAGCGTTCGCAAGACAGGCCTCCTGCTACGAAACGTGAGCACTGACACTGAGTGGCTGCGAAAGAATGTTCCATCGTGAAATACGACGCGCGCGAAGTGAGATTACAGCAAAACGCGAAAGAAATAAAAAAGATATAACAAAACAAACCGAAACATACAACATGGTACTACAGAAAGCGCAAAGTCCCCGATCGACAAAAACCTCTCATTTTGATCTATTCAAATACTTTAAAGAAAATTGCACCGGGTGATCCGAATATATGGAAGTACTGTGCAAATTTATTAGAAAGCCGAACACCTTTCGTAACTTAACCTTACGTAAGAAAACATTGCCACAGAACCCGCAGTTGCCGGCAGGCCTGTCGTAATGACGTCCAGTAGCGTATTTTGATTAGGTGGACAGCGCCAGAAAGCACTATTATTAATACGATGTCTACGTAATAAGGCATGGACGTGGTGGTCAGGTTGCAGGCGTGTTTGACCTGGGTCGTGCAACCACAGACCGAAAGTAGAGCGCCGATGTAATGCTATATCGTCACAAGCTGCTTCGGAAGGAATTGAAATACTTGTGAAAAGGTGTTACTAAGGCAGTTTCTTTTAGTTGCGGGTCGCGAGCTTGCCCCCTGCAATACGTTGCAGAAAGGCAGAACTTAAGCCCTGCAACCTTGCGTCACATTGTACCTTTGCATTTTGCCGCACAATTCCGCGGCGTTACGATTATGTTGCGTTCCCTATTGTCCAGTGTCAGCTGCGTCGTAACCGACCGAGGTTAACTTTATCAATGCGCACCCGAAAAGGGAAAAAAATGAGAGTAGTAGTAGTAGTATAAACTTTTATTTAAAAAAAAAATCACATTCAGGTCCAGTGGGTGGGTCCCTCAGTCCAGGGCCCCACTGGCGATCGCGGCACGCCGGGCTTGGTCGAGAAGGGCCAATTGGTCCTCCCGCACCGTGCTGGCTAGCCACACCTCCCACTGCCTACTGTTGGAGTTTTGCCCCATAAGGGGTGATTGGATTTCTTGTGGCCGACTAATGAGAGGACGCTTAAACTTCGCCTTTAGGAGTGGAACGCCGTAGCGTTCAAAGACCCATTACTGCTTTTCATGCTTCCCGGCAACTGCAGCTTGTGTAATTGTAACGTTTACCGGGAAACGCTGGCTGCGAACGCTATGCACGAAGGCGAGCTTTCTGGTAGAAAGGCGGCCTCTTGCGTGGGTCAAGCTCCTGTCATTGTTTCGCACTTTTAATATTTCAGTCTGAGAAGAGCTTACATAAAGGACATGCGCTGTCGGTCTTTTTCTTTTTTCATTACGTTTCTCTTTTTTGTGTGTGTGTGTGTGTGCTGCCGTTCTCGAAATTCCGAGGAATAACTTTGTAATGAATAAAATACAAGGTATGAGCAACCTTGGTGGTAGGGAAGTGGGTGGCTGTGCTTGCTTCAGAATTTGGTTCGAAATTGTTTTTGCCGAGGCGACGTCCGACGCTGCACCACTTCAAAGCTTTTTCTAAACCCTTAAAAATTACGTAAAGTGTCTCTGTCGTATCATCATTGTGCATCAACATTGTGTACACTCTATGTATGGAACATCATTTTATACATGTGACAATTAGTTTATGTGCAACTGTGCTTTTCCGTGGGTCTATGTTGTTATATGTCAGTGAGTCAGGACTCGGACACTACTTTGAGAACGTGCCGTGTATGTAATCATTCGTTTCTTGTATGTGTTATCGTCCTATAGTGCAATTGTGCCGTGATTGTGACTGAGTGTCCGTATCGTCTCTAGTTTAAGTAAACTTTTTCTAAACACGCTGGACGCGGGACGCCGGCCAACGCCGGATTTTCTGCGACACCGGCTTCGTAACGTTGTCGCGTTAAAAACAAAAACAACAACAACAACAAAAAAACGCTGAAGAGAACGAAACGCGTTCGCGTCGCGTGCAGGAGTACGCGGAGAACCTGCGCGACAGCGGCGTACACGGCGCCCTCGTGGTGCTGGAGCCTTCGTTCACGGCCGACACGATGGCCCAGGCGCTGGGCATTCCCGTCTCCAAGAACATCATCCGGCGGCACCTCACCACCGAGCTCGAGAACCTCGTGCAGCCGGCCAGGTACGTCGTGGCGCTGCTGTGCATGCACTCCGTCCGACTCGCACACTGCCGTTGGCGGTGGCGGAGTATGTATGCCTCGAACTTCGTTGTGCTCGCTCGTTCGACAGCGCAAGCTTTCTTTCTTTTTTGGATGAATGGAAATGCTTAGCCTTTCAGGTGAAACTGCAACGTTTTGTGTTGTTTCTCCAGCGCATAGCATATTGGGCTGCTAGCTGGACGCCACAACTTCGAACATATAACGGGAGCTAATTTACAAGGAAATTGAAAATAATAAAATAAAAAGAAAAATAGGTCGACTGTACGAAGTTGAGAAATCCTGGTGCTTCTCAACAAACATTGTACAATATTTATTTATTGATTGATTTAAATACCTAACAGAGCCTCAATGGGTCATGGCGTAAAAGCGGGGGGGAGGGGGGGGGGGGCTGCGTGAATACGGGCAGTGACCACATTCATTTGGCCGGCGTGGCAACTTTGCATGGCAACGTTTATTTTGATGTGCTTAGTTTTATGTAATATGTAATTAGCTCTGTGCTGCTGTGAACCTTTGAAATGGGGGCAACGGGCTCGTGAAGCTGCCGAAATGCAGCGTTTATTCGCCGCTCGTGTGTGTCTGTGAAATAGAAATAAAATTGATTGATTGATTGATTGATTGATTGATTGATTGATTGATTGATTGATTGATTGATTGATTGATTGATTGATTGATTGATTGATTGATTGATTGATTGATTGATTGATTGATTGATTGATTGATTGCACACTCAACGTACCCCAAAAGAGATAGCGTAACTTTGGCCTAAACAACGACTCCTTTTGTCGGGTAACATGGCGCAGCTTTATGCACAGGCCACGAACCCAGCGTCTTCTCCCTTCTCGGAAAATAAGTTTGTTCAACAGCGGCGACAAGCTTACTTCTCGTGGAGCCCTAATTGGGCACCTAGCATTCGCCTCACCAAGTCGCCGACTTCTCACCCGTCTTTCCGACTTTACGGTTCCACTTTCTTCGTCATGTCGGCCCGAGTGGCGCCCGGCCAATTAAGTTCACAGAGCGGCGCGTGCATACCCCGGAGAATAAGTAAACAAAAAAAGAAAGAAAAAGACGCAGCGGTCCTCGTGCACACACACACACACACTCAAAAAGAGGTGCACCGTCTTCTTCGGCCCAGGATGTCCCTGGAGGCGGAGGCCGTGGTGGAGAGCAAGCGTAGCGGTGAGCGGTTGTCCTCTGCGACGGGCTCCCTGGGCAGGAGCTTCGGCCGCTCCCGGGCACGCTCCTCCGAGAGGGGCGCCTCGGACAAGAGGCGCTCCAGCATACGGGTGAGCATCCTCCTTTCGCATCCCTCTCAGCTGTCCGCACGTGTGTCTCCCTGCCACTGGCTTGGCACACTTGCAGACGTGTCTTGCGTGCTGGTACCTCTGCAGTTACTTATCTATCTGTTTGGTACCGTGTCCGTCCGCATGCGGTACCGCGTGTGCTGTCCTTTATTTGCTCTTTCCGTTCGCTGCCGCCGTGAGTCGGCAGAACTATACCTTGTTCTATCTATCTATCTATCTATCTATCTATCTATCTATCTATCTATCTATCTATCTATCTATCTATCTATCTATCTATCTATCTATCTATCTATCTATCTATCTATCTATCTATCTATCTATCTATCTATCTATCTATCTATCTATCTATCTATCTATCTATCTATCTATCTATCTCCTCTTTCTTTCTTTCTTTCTTTCTTTCCTTCTTTCTTTTTTTTTCTTTTTCTTTCTTCTTTTTCTTTCCTTCTTTCTTTCTTTCTTTCTCTTTTCATTCGTCCCTGCGCTTCGCCTCCAGCGCATGACAATCTCCACGCGGCTGTCTTTCTTTGTGACGCTTTCGTTTGTTAGTCGATGATTGTGTACACGACCACTCAGCGACCCGTCCGCGCGGGTGTCCGCAATGTCGCAATTGCGTGTGCTATAGAGGCGACCACTGACTGTCTTCTTCCCGTCGCCGGACCAATTGGGCAGCCTTTACTGTCGTCGGCCTGTAATTCTGGTGCATACATTTTTGGTAGCCACGCGATCGAGTGGTTGGTGGGACGGGGAAAAAGCTCGAGGCGCGTTTGTTTGGATGCGGGAGTCGTTAGAACGAGAGCGCGCTTGTGGCTTCTACTTATAAGAAGTTTTCGCCTACTTCACTTGCTGACGTCATAGACTGGGCGATATCCGTTAGGTATACATGTACGCCTCCGTACGCTCGTTCGCACACGCCACGGAGGAAGGAAAGCATAAGAGAGGCGCCGGCCAGCACGGACGTATTGAAGAAAGTGTGGCAGAAGTCACGTGCTGCTTTTCGCAAACAACCACTGGGACTGGCGCCCGAAACGTCAACGTTGCCATAGCAACCACGCTCCTTAAGCTCTAGCTGCTGCTCTGTAGGCCTCTGGAAAGTGAGGTAGCTTCTTTTTGGCCCGTGTCTTTCTCGCAACGGATTCTGTTCGCGAGGCAACCTGACTTTATTTAGGGCGTGTTGTGTAAGCTTGAGAGTTGTCGTTTAGGTCTGTCAGTGTGAGTTGTCAGTCACCAACAAAGACACTCGAGTAATCATGGCGCGGGTCTTCGTCGTCGTCTTCAACGTGCCACGGAAAAACACTGGAGGGCGTCTGCTTCACTAAAACTGTTACGGAAGTTTCGTAGGCTGTGTTCTATCGCGCGTCGACAGCACACACTACCGGCGGCTCGTCGCAATGCAAGTTCAAAGCTCCCGCCTACCTGCTCCGGCGAGCTGATTGGACGCGCAACGGGAGGCGGCACACTAAGATGGCTGCATTTCCGACTTCAGAAACCTGACGTCAAGGCCTCTCTTGTTTTGTTTCTTTCCTCCATGGCCCACGCGCCTCGGCTAGTTAATGATGCCTTGATAGTTTAGTATCATGTAGCAGCGCGAGACAATAGCTGACGCGAAGCAAGCCTTAAGTTGACTGCGCGTCATCGCGCGTACCAAAGCGCCACTGTGTTTTAAGAAACGCGACGCACCTGCAGTAGGCAGACAGTGACCTTGTCACTTCGCAGGCACTGCGATCTTAGGCTGCTATATATGAAATATTTGTCAATTTTACGTGCAGTGATCTAGAAATATCGTGAAGCATTAGGAGTGGGCGAATATTCGAACATTGCGAATGACGTATCGAATAGCTGGTGTCCTATTGAATTCGCGGTCATCTATAATCTAAGTGTTCATTATTCGTAAGTACAAATATTTTACGAATGCTCTCGGACATTCAAAAACGTGAACCGTGCGCAATGAAACGTAAAATTGCAGCAAAAGTGACATAACAATAATCTCCGCGGGCATTGTATAGGCATAAAACACAAGAACTAAAACAGCGCATGCAGCAGGCGGCCTCACTCAAGGAGCCAGACAACCTTCTATGCAGCGATCATTAGCGTTCTCTGAAGAGTACTGTGTATGCAAACTAACTGCTTATTTGTTCCCAATGCTCCGTTTGTGCTTTTTTTTTATAAGTACCGCTCCGTAACGTGCAATCGCGCCCGAGCATGCTTTGCAGCGCTCTGCGTGCGTCACTGTTGTCTTCTCACAGTTCTTTGCACTGTTGTTATTCATACGCTGCCAAAAAAATGCAGTCTGCTGGCTGGAAGAACTCCCAGGTGAGGTAAAACGTTGAATGCCCTGAGGCTGCAGGCATTTACCGCGGCTATAGCCGCGTACCGCAGCTGTATATATTACGTATGTGCCTGGCATGCCTTGGCTTTTCTTCGTGTGACTTGCATGTGAGATCTGCATCGTGTCGAGCTGATGAGAGAGCCCGAAATGAGTGGTTCTTGTAGTTAAGCCACTGACTCGTTCGCACTCGAATTTCGCACAGATGTTTAACATTGGGGTGTGGTTGCGGTTAGTTCTATGATTAGGCGGAGTACTCGCCTGTTTCGCGTAGAGTTAATCAGAAGTAAACGCTGCCTGTGGTGCTGCAGCAATGGATAAGTAATGATAATAACAGTAATATTCTCACTTGCCCACTGCGGTGCATCAGCCAGTATGGCATTCAGGAAGCCATTGTTGCTCATTCATTTGTGAGTTGCCAGGCTCGTTACACTTATAACTGATTTATTTCAGTCCCCTAAAAAACCAGATAGAAAAACAAAACGAAACAAAACCTACAACATAATGCGTACAAGTTCATCAATGCATAGGAAGCAAATAAACTAAATCTCACTTCCAAATTGAGATATAGCCAAGCGTATCGCTGACGCAATGAGTGCTTCTTGTCCTGACTCGAATGAGTATACATGGCTTTGATTTTACTCTATCCGTACAATTTGATCTTCTGGAGAAGCTGTGGCGACATACTGTATTTTGTTGCCACATTTCCGATGTCACGACAGACAAGTAAAATACAGTACAAAATACAGTATGTCGCCACAGCTTCTCCAGAAGATCAAATTGTACGGATGGAGGATGGTGTTAGGTGTAGTGAATCCTGTAACAGTTGGGGTCGGGCATATCAAAAGGGTAGCTGGCCCATGCCGTCGTCTCACTCATTCACGCTAAGGACGCTGTTGAAGGGAGGAACATGTTCTCATTGAAAACCAGGAGTGCTGGGTTTATTTACAACATCTACATGAGGAGTGGAGAATGTTACATCACATGAGTATAGCATGAGGAGCTGAAAAAGTTCGCTTAAAACCCCTCTGCCCTCCCTATAGATCCCTAGCCCAAAAAAAACTGCCTCCTCACTTTCGTCCAGTCGGAGCGTCCAAAGGCGTCGAAGGTCCCGCGTTGAGGGCGAGGGTTCGCACAGTTACTCCCGCACCTTTGTTCACTGAACACATAGAAAGGAGGGGAGCTCCGTATACCAGGAGTGTCACGCTTGACTCAAGCTGGCGCGTCTTGGTTCCTAGGATAACTCAACAGTTAGCTGAAGCATGTGTCAAACGACCGTGGTGGTTACCAGAGTCCGCCAGGAAACGTCGCAGAACACCCTTTTCTAGGAGCTTTCTTGCTCCCATTGGTCCGGGAAGGCGACCGTGAACCAACAAACAATATTCGATCCTCCAAACGTCTCTCGCATTGCCGGCGCCGCAGGTCTGTCCGAGGGGGACGCATTGTTAGCTTCAAGAAGTGATCCGTCGCAGGGATGCAGGAGAGGCTAGATGGTCACTACCCCCGCTGGCCGATCGTAGCAATCCTAACAGCTACACATTTAGCGCATCGTTGCAACACGCACGGCATGTCACGTGGCTATCGTCCTCCTCTTCTTTATTAGATGTGAAACATGGGAAGTTTGGCCACATTATAAAGCCGGCTTCCCAAAAATCTTAGCTAGGAAACAGAACAAAATTAAAAAGAAAATGAAAATACGTGGTATGTCCTCGTATAGCACGAGGTTACGCAGTGGTCTCGTTCAGATGGAGACGTGAAAGTAGGTTCGTCTATTTAAATTTTGGGGCATGTTAACGAACCCCAATGTGTAAAACTTAAAACCGAGGTCACTCCATCTTGTTGTCTCTCAACATATAAATGAGATACGAAAGGCAGGGAGGTTAACCGGAAGATATCCAGTTTGCTACCCTGCACTGGGGAAGCGGGAAGGGGAGACAGAAAGATAAAGAAAAATGTACACATAGAAAGCGAGGGAGAATACAGAAAAGAAGGAAAGAAAAAAACACACACACCAAAGAACTCAGGAGTGTCACAGTCGTTCAAACAGATCGCTTGACCGGAGGAACTTCGGTAGTGCCTTCATCGCCTTCTAGAGTGAAGATTGCATCAGCCGGCACTCCACGATCGTCTGCTCAGGAATCGGCGGGTCGTCGAGGGGTGTTAACTCCGTCACAACCGACTGTCTCTGGGAGCTGTAGCGAGGACAATAACAGAGGATATGTTCGATTGTTTCCTCGCTGCCGCGACTATCACAGGC